>NC_092227.1:21670250-21677750 GCF_036320965.1 Panulirus ornatus
ACTCTAGTGTTAGGCGATAGATGAAGCGCTCTACTTGTTATGAATAGTGTATAAGAATGTATAACTTTCATGTTAGGGTTCGTCCTGAATCGAGCGTTGCACAAGTCGTTCAAAATGCTAACTCTCGCAGTTTCCTTATTCATCGTGAATGTATGAGGTTAGAGTGGACATGATATCGCTCAACCACTTCTGTCGCATGATGTCGTGCGTCTGTGAGTGGTCTGGTCTAAACGTTAAAGGCCATACTGAATAACATCCTGGTATGATCATAGAATCATAATGTTGGATATATATGTCTTGATGTTAGAACACAATAAATCACATAAAAAATCATCCTTATCAATAAGTTTTTCAGCCTGCTACATGATGCAGTGCAAGCTTTCCGTTTCCGGCATTACAAGAGCTGAAATCAAGTTCAACACAGATGCTAGTTCTAATACTGCACACATGGAATAGCTTTCTCACATCACTGAGTCTTTGTATTGTTAAGTTCAACATCGTTCACTTAGGGTCGAGTTTACCCGGAGTTCTTGCGGCCAGTGGATCTTTCATATCTGTTAACCACTGGACAACTTCAGACGTTGTTACTGGCAGTAATGTGTTAGCTGTGAAGAAACTTCAATAAACGACTCACATTTTGCATGAGACTTTAAACTTGGATGTCACAGGAGTTAGGGGGAGAGTGTTAGTCTTGGTTCCCTGCATGATCATTATACACAGTGGATAACTAAGTCTTTTTTGAAAATACATATAGACATCAACATCTAAAACTTCCACTAACGTGTTGGTCAATTACAGCAAAGATAATTCACGACAATCTATTGCAATTTCATTTATCAGTTTCCATTCACAAAGAGAAGAAATTTACTGATTATACTAGTAACATCATCTAAACCAGGTAATGCTAATTTGTAAACTAAATATATGCTCACTGAAATAACAACTGCTTGAAAACGATACATATATAAAGGAAAAGGCCTGATCTAATATAGTTTCCATATCTTCTCTTGAACAAATGAAATGTGGATTGATATAGTCTGAATAAGATGCGTGAGGTGAGTCAATTCTGGAAGTGGATGCAGTAGAAGAGGAATTGTACCATGATTAGCCAGAGTTTGATCAACTGTAACTTATCAAAGTAGTTATTCTTTAAGCACCCGATCATTAGAATAACTATAACTCATTAAAGCATCTATTCTTTAAATTTCTGATCTTTACCTAAAGCTTACAAGTTTCACATTGAATCAGTAGACCTGGTAATAGCTTCTTAATCATCCCTTCAAGTATGAACAATCCTCTTGTGCCCTTCGCCTCCTGTTTGTGTTTATGTCTAGAAATTGCACCAAAACTTTGGAAACTTTACTGGTAGTATCAACTAACTTCCTCTGTAACTGTTACTATAATCCTAACAAATAGGGAGTAGCATCATGCGCCGAGTACAGACGTTTTATCTTGTCTGTGAGAGTTTGATAATTTATGAGAGACTACATATAAATCCCTGTGTGGGACTGATCTTTCATACTAAAGTCTAGTTGTTACTACATCCTAAATCAAGTAACATCTCAGTGTTCAACCAAAATTCTAAGTCTGTCTAACGTTTTCGGGATAGTGCAGTCACCAACAATGGTGGCACAAAGATGAAGGAAATAACCATGTTGAATATGAAGAGTGAATGTATTTATTAATGACAATATGCATGTGGGTCTAGATATATATCATAAAGATGGTTTAAGTATGTATCATGCCAAGGTGTAGTTGTTAATGTATCTACATGGCAGAGGTCTCCGTACAGGGCTCAAGTTCCTCATTGTCCTCATTCTAATTAAGTAACTTCAAGTTGTTAACGTGTTCTTCTCAAACATCTTAACTTTCTAGATGTCTGAGTTAGCATTTATGTCGCCCTATGTGTTGCACTACTCTATACGATCCTGTAAATTATGATAGTATATTATAACTTTTCCTGTAGCCCTAAAGTTCTTCACCATTACTATGCTACCTTCTCTAATATGTATAGGTATATAGCTAGCCTATTCTCAACGTGTGTGAACTGTAGTCTCACTTCACCTATATTCTCTCTGATTCGTTGATGTTTGCTCTGGACACACCAAAAATTATATGCTACATTGTTAGCGGTATCATACACTGCCTGTGGTCTAGACATCAACAGGTCATACGGATATCTTTATATTCACACAACGCGGAAAATGTGCTGTATCCTATAGTGGGATGATACAAAGCATGAATGACATTTCTTTTTATGCATACAAGAGACGCTGTTGAGGAGACATAACCTGACTGTTACCAAGGAACTGTGCATCACCAGCAGCATTCCTAGAAAAGAAAAATCTTTCATTCAGGTTTTGAATCAGCAGCTGATCCGTCTGTACCGTGGGGACCAGAGGGTTCTCGCTGTTCACTCCATTGTTTACCGTATCACGTTATATGCCATGAACTCTGTGCTTATACTACATCACACACGGTTGTACTAGAAATTCATCTTCACTTAAGATTTTCTTCCTGGAACATGATACCTCTGTTGCTGATACCCAAGAGATTGACACATCCCCGTCCACGTTGACATGTGACCCCTCACGCTGGGAGATCAAAAACCACTTTCAAACCAACAGACGATCTTCACCGTCAGAGAATAGAACACTTCTCCCACCATGACGCAGGGTCTTCCATGTAGAGGAAACCTTTGATACTATATCACTGAGCAATGATTTGGTACGTATAGACAGCCACAGCCTTATCAGTCCATCCATGTAGTCTTCCACTCAGACAGCCACTGACAAAGGCTCCCTTACGCAAGGGTCCCGCATCATCAAGTCTATGCAAGCAAAATGTATGATCTTTCTAAAGGTAGTTATCACCACTTCCATATGCAGATGAATCTCCCATGAGTGACCAACAAGCATCATTTTTTCAGTTTTTACAGTTATATATTAAGCTGGAATCCTCACACAAGGACACCACTCTCACATATGATCGTCTATCCTGGGAAAGTTACTACCTATCCTTGCTTATATCATTTCCTCTGTAGGAGTCATCACTACCACCTCCAAAATAAAGAACGATCTCCTCAGTGGATATAGGCCACTCCTGTGGTAGTATATCCCTTAAACAATTGCCACACTTCTTTATACAAACAATACAAGGTAATGAAACGATCAGATCAATGGGTATTTCGAAGCTGTTTGTGAGAGCAGAAGATATAAGAACATAATGCCTACGTGAAGGGAGCACGAAAGAAGATAGATGATTCAAAGAACAACATCTGTAAACTTTTTTCATCATAGAGATTTTAAGCGAGATGTTAGTCAATGTTCAGACATGCATCTATGGTGCTGCTTTCAGCTACAGGGTTCGTACTAGTAGATCAGTTAACATTTTAACAATTCGATTGAAATCTGTGCCTCTGTAGAAGTAAAACAATTATCTGTGAGTTTATATCGATTATTGTACGTGAATCAGACTGAACTGGTCTGATAAGATCAAGATCACTGAAGACCCTGATATATCTGAATATTTTGCATTAAATCACTCCCTTAACCTTATTTCTTCTAAGCAAGAGAAGCGAAGGTCTTCAAACGTGAATCAATGAGTCGAAAAACATGCTGGGAATCTTTAGATCGTGATCCTCTCTTTGAAGTAGGCTATTTTTTTCAAGTGATGGCTTCAACAAGGCTACCAATTACGGATGTAATGGAAATCGAACGATAACTTCCTGGATGGGACTTTTTATCTTTTCACTTCAGCAATAGAAATGCTTTATTGAAATGAAGACTTCGCACGTTGTCGTCTATACCGAAGGAAATAAGTTTACAGTCCCTGAATAAGCTATGAATGTTTGCAATTACCATGAGGTCACTGGTTGTATTTATCGAATTCCATGCAGAGATTGCAACAAAGTTTACATCGATGAAACTGGCAAGGAATTAGATGCAAGAATAATTCATTTTAAGTACAGTATACTTACTGGCCAGCAAGCTATCACCTTCCTTGTACATCTCAGTTTGTGAAAATATTCAGTCAGTTGACTGGATAAATGCCAAGGTTATTGTTGAATGTAGGGATAGGAATGAAGGAAAAGTAATATAATCCAGCATTATTAGACATTAGTATAATGTGTTGAATATCGATCAAGACATGTACAAATTAGATTAACTCATTGTCGAGAAATAGTACACAAGTTTTATTAACTACTCCTGAGTTTATGTTGTATCATATAAGTCAACCTTGTGTCCCGTTTTACCTGAGTGAGGTCATCCTAGATGTCAGGTCAAGGTCAGGTAGAGGGTGGGTCACGTAGACCCTTGTGACAAAGTCAACTCTTACTAATTACAAGGTTGCTTGACCCCATTCCATGTTTCCTCTTGTTCTGTATATAAACATTTATTGTGTCTATTATTTCCCTCGGTAACTAGTCGTCTGAAGATGTGAAAATACAAGAAAGCGCTCAGGGTCCTCGTGTTTGTTTTTCCTAGTTGTGTTACCGTATTTATCAAATCACGTGTTGTGATTTTTTCCATCATGGATACCAAAAGCCTCTTCAGGAACTCTGTTATTCCATGGGATGTGTCCTATCGTCTCAGACCATTACTGCCCTTTAGCAAAATCACATAAGCTTAAAGTTCGTTTACAGTTTCTTCGGAGGTGCCTCAAGGAACATATGTTGCCGCGACCCATTCTTCCACGTTGTTTGATGCAGATACCAGATCGTTCTTTTGAGGAATTCCAAAGCAACATTCTATAAAACTATCATGTCAATCAAGGTTGGTTGTTGAAGAAGCATTCAGAATATCAAGATATAAGAAACTATGTTTAAATCGTGCAGTACCTGAGCACTGGAAACAACAACTTAATAATACATCAACGGTAAAGTACGACAAGTCCATCGTAAACTAGGCAAGAAATTAGGCAGAAAGCTGCATACACTGATAGAGAATAGTGACTGGACTCGTCATGCTGATCCTGATTATGAAGTAAATCCATCCACCAGGATTTGACAATCAAGCAAAGACGTAAACTTTGTTGCTGTTGCCAAAGCATTATGCAGTTTAGAGAAATATTTCGTAATACCACGTGAGGAGATCAGTATTCGTAAAAGTATAATATATGGTGCTATGTCCACTCCATGTGTTCTAAACCACCCAGTGAGATTCATTCAAGGACTTCGTAGATTTAGTTAGGATATGGCATACATATTACTAAGGCAGACAAATCTAATGTAATCGTGATTCTCAGCAAATGTGATTATGGAGAAAAAAATTCATAGTCTCTTGAGTGACAGTAACATTCTACGTTAAGAAGAAGCCCACAGAAACGGTCATTTCTCATTTCAGTAGGAAAATCTAATGTTTACTCAAGGGCAACGACTAATCAGTCAAAACATTTTTCTTAAGGTCTCCTACCTTACCATATATGTATGGTGTAATCAAGGTTCACAAAGCTAACAAGCCACCTAGCTCTATTATTAGTTCACTTGGTCAAGTCTCATGAAAGCTATCCAAGCGGCGAGTTCCCTTGTTCCAATTACAGAGGTATGAATTAGTTGAGTGCAATTGGGAAGGTACATGGAAGGGTACTCAGTGAGATAAGTGTGGCTTCAGAAGTGGTGAGGATGTGTGGATCAGGTGTTTGCCTTAGATTTTATATGAGAAATACTTTGGATCTGTAAGAGACATTTGTGTCAAAAATTCTTTTCTTCCTAACATCTACTCTGTTTATTCAGAGGATTGATCTGTCCTTGTATGTGGTAGTGCTTTCACACCTAGGGTGGTTCTAGCTCTGCATCCTCGCTTGACAGTAATCACTCAAAAGCGGTCCGACTTATATACTCCCAAGGGCAACTTCAAATCTTGACCCGCTTGCCTTAAGCCGCAATATTGGTTCACTTTCCCTGGCTTGACCACGCAATACTTGGCAGCTGCTACGTCATATGATTATTGTTTACCCTTTGGCAACTCAAGGGTAGAACATTCTTACCCTAAACTTCCAAGCTTTAAAACTCTCGACGCTCTCTTGTCTCTTCTTTTTCTCTTTCATTAACCTCTCTATATTTCAGGTAAGAGCCAATCTTGACGTGGACTTTTTTCTAGGACTGGAGCTTCCAACGTAAAAAAAAAGTATATGCGGTTTGGTATATATATATTTTGGTAAACGAGAAGAGGTAGTGAACGCTTTGCGAAGATGAGAGCCGGATGGCATTCGAGTAGAATATATCAAAAACGTGGGTGACTGTGTTGTTGACTGGTTGGTAAGGATATTCAGTGTATGTGTGGATCTTAGTGTAGTGCCTGAGGATTGGCGAAATGCATGCATAGTGCCATTGTACAAAGGCAAATGGGATAGAGGTGAGTGTTCAAATTACAGGGGCATAAGTTTGTTGAGTATTCCTGGGAAATTATATGGAAGGGTATTAATTGAGAGGGTAAAGACATGTACAGAGCATCAGATTGGAGAAGAGCAGTGTGGTTTCAGAAGTGGTGAGATACTTAAAAAAACAAATGGATTTGTATGTAGCATTTATGGATTTGGAAAAGCCATATGATAGGGTTGATAGAGATGCTTTGTGGAAGGTTTAAGTGTATATGGTGTGGGAGGTAAATTGCTAGAAGCAGTGAAAAGCTTTTACCAAGGATGTAAGGCATGTGTACGAGTAGGAAGAAAGGAGAGTGATTAGTTCCCAGTGAATGTCGGTTTGCGGTAGGGGTGCGTGATGTCTCCATGGTTGTTTAATTTGTTTATGGATGGGGTGAGTAAGGAGGTGAATACAAGAGCTATGGTGAGAGGGACAAGTATGCATTCTGTTGTAGATGAGAGGGCTTAGGAAGTGAGTCAGTTGTTGTTCGCTGATGATACATGGCTGGTGGCTGATTCGGGTGAGAAACTGCAGAAGTTGGTGACTGAGTTTGGTAAAGTGTGTGAAAGAAGAAAGCTGAGAGTAAATGTGAATAAGAGCAAGGTTATTAGGTTCAGTAAAGTTGAGGGACAAGAAATTTGGAAGGTAATTTTGAATGGAGAAAAACTGGAGGAAGTCTTAGATAGCTGGTGGATTTAGCAGCGGATGGAACCATAGAAGCGGAAGTGAGTCACAGGGTGTGGGAGGGAGCGCAGGTCCTCTGAGCATTGAAGAATGTGTGGAAAGCAAGAACGTTATCTTGGAGAGCAAAAAAGGGTATGTTTGAAGGAATTGCGAGGCGTGGGCTATAGATAGGGTTGTACGGACGAGGGTGGAGTTGTCGGAAATGAGATGTTTGAGGACAATATGTGGTGCGAGGAGGTTTGATCGAGTATGTAATGAAAGGGTGAGAGAGATTCGTGGTAATAAAAAGAGCGTGGCTGATGGAGCAGAAGAGGGTATATTGAAATGGTTTGGTTACATGGAGAGAATGATTGAGGAAAGATTGACGAAAAGGATGCATGTGTCAAGGGTGGAGGAAAGTAGAAGCGGGAGACCAAATTGGAGGTGGAAGGATGGTGTGAAAAAAATTTTGA
>NC_092227.1:21680250-21715250 GCF_036320965.1 Panulirus ornatus
ATCCCGCTGGAATAGACTACACACTCATAGAAGACTTCTTGACCAGAACACACTGATAGCGGAATATGCAGCTAAAGCGGATTCCACGGCCAGAGCTTTCTGAAAGAAAAAACTCGAATCCTCGTGGAAAATTGTTTAGATTTTGTGCAACGTTCTCTTAAATAGTATTAGATGTAGAAACATCGTAAGTGAGGACCTGGACCAAAGAGCAATATCTAAAACGTCTTTTGTGATATCTTTTAGAAATTTCATAATCATTATTTGTGAGAGAGAGAGAGAGAGAGAGAGATAGAGAGAGAGAGAGAGAGAGAGAGAGAGAGAGAGAGAGAGAGAGAGAGAGAGAGAGAGAGAGAGAGAGAGAGAGAGAGAGAGAGAGAGAGAGAGAGAGAGAGAAATTTTCTCACTATCATAAACAACTTCTTGCTGGAATGAAATACCTTTGCTGTCAGAATATTTGCTATTGGACATATCTTAAGTATGAAAAAACTAACATCATACAGCTGTTACTTCGATGTCTTTCTGGGACACACGTATACAAGAGCAGCGTCTGACATGGCTGGGAATAAAACCTTGAACACGTGTTGACACCCCAACACACAGGTCTCCCTGACAAGGCCTGTCCATCCATCATTCACGGTCAACACTGGTACGCTGCTGCTGCTGCTGCTGGTGCCTCACCCCCTGAAACTGTGGTGACCCTTGAGCACGACATTACGACCCATGAACACGACGTTACGATCCATGAGCACAACAGTACAACCCATGAGCACGACAGTATGACCCATGTGCACAACGGTGATACCCATGGGCACGACGGTACGACCATGGGTACGACGGTACGACCATGGGTACGACGGTACGACCATGGGTACGACGGTACGACCCATGAGCTCGACGGCTCAGCCCATGGGTACGACGGTACGACTCATGAGCAGGACGTGACGGCCCATGGGCAAGACGGTACGACCCATGAGCACGATGGTGAGACCAATGAGCACGACAGTATGACCCTTGAGCACGACAGTACGACCCTTGAGCATGACAGAACGACCCATGGGCACGACGATTCAGCCATGTGTACGATAGTATAATCTTTGAGCACGACAGTACGACCCCTTGAGCACGACGTTTTGACCCATGCGCACAACGGTACGACCTATGAGCACGATGGTTCAGTCCATGAACATAATGATGTGACTCTCGGGTATAATGATCAGGCTGAAGATCATGCTGATCTAACACCGTGGGCCAATACTTGCAAGATTCTGGATGTTTACTCATGGTTTTAGAGGTGATATCAAAGTCATGTAATTACTGACTTAGGAAGGACAGAGTTAGTTATTTTTCTTGTTATTCATTAGTCAGGTGCCATAAAGTTGTCGTTGATTAGTATTTTGATACGTGTACCTGTATCATGAATCATGGAGGCAGTTCAGATGTGAAAGAAAGTGATGGTAGGAAAAAATCGCTTGAAATAAATGTTGGGAAGCGTCGTGTGGTGTTACCTCGGGTATGTGTTCTTTCTAATGGAGGCATTACAAGAGATGAGAGGCACAGGTAGATCCACCGTGGTGCAGTACCTAATGATGGAGGGACAGAATGGAAGTGGCTATATTTTCCGTGTGCGAATGATGATGTGCAGAGGACGAGCCAGGCAGGGGGGTTGACCGTTTCATTGATGTCTGTGGAAGGAGGATGCTGGAAGCGAATGTGAAGAGGAGCTAAAGGCTGTCTTTTTAAAAGTGATGGGACATCACAATGCAATATCAAGTTCCACAAGGATGAGCTGGAATTTGTGGATGAATCTAAATATTTGACGGTAAGGTTTGGTGAGGATGATAGTAGGGGAGAGCGAAAGGTGAAAGTAAAATCATGCGGGAGAGAAATATCTGGGAGTGCACTGAAAGTTTTGGTAAAATGGTGAGAAATGAAAGTGGAGATTGTGCATAAACTTTGCATGAGTACTTGTCCCAACTGATGTATGAATGCGAAACCTAGATTTGTACAAGTTAAGATGAATAGAAAATAAGAGCATTAGAAACGGATAGATTTTATAGAATAGATGGATTAAGAAGTATGAATACAGAATGAAGAGGTGGAAAGGATTCTTATGATATGAACAGATCATTGAAGATGTGCATACATGACATATTCAAGATGGGTTTTCTGTGTAGAAGGTATGGCATGACTGGTCGGTCAAGAGGATATAGTTTCATACAGTTAAAGGTATGAATATGAGATGTTGGCCGTAGAAGAGATGGACAGATGCATTGAGAAAAGTAATCAGAGACTGGCTTATTTCAGCTAAATATGATAGACAAATAATCGGGGGATGGACTTAGTGGACACAGTTTACAGAGAGTTGGTTTGAATGGACATTTAACGTGTAAAGATGAGGAAAGTAAGTAACACTTGTAGGTGTGGAGGAACACGTTTCTCTTCAGCACACTGGGGATTCCACGACGGCACGTGAGTGTTTACTGGGAGACTGTGAACACTTGGTCCGCCCTTGTGAGAATTGGAACTGGGTTGAAAATGATAGATGGGTAGATGGATAGATAGATAGATAGATAGATAGATAGATAGAATAGATAGATACATACATACATACGTACATACATAAAAAGATAGATAGGATTTTCATGCTTTAGAAAGTGGAAAGCAAAGCTAGAAAAAAAGATATGACTAATGTTATTATAACAGAATCATCGTCCCATGATATGATTCAACCGCTATCATTCAACAAAAGAAAGTTTATCAACCAAAGTTTATCAACCAAAGTTTATCAACCAAAGGCTAAAATGTGGAGACTATCTATTCAAAATATATGATGAATTTTTCCCTCCCAGGCCGGCTCTGACGTATCATCTTTAACATCAGACTTCACTGAAAACATGGGAAGATTTTTCCCCGGTACGTAATATAAGCAGATTAAGAACTGAAATAAAAAGACTCTGCGGTTGCCATCAGAGATTCAGAAGTAATATTTTATCAGCAGGTTATTTACGTATTTTAGAGCTAATGGAAACTCGGCAGCTTTTCAAACTGTTGATAGTGTTCAGAACTTTTACTTCTCAGTAAAATTGTTGTCAAGAAAATATAGAATAAAGATATACACTTAAGAGGATTTTCTCTATACTACAAATTAAGCTATAGCAAGATCCTCTCTCTCTCTCTCTCTCTCTCTCTCTCTCTCTCTCTCTCTCTCTCTCTCTCTCTCTCTCTCTCTCTCTCTTAAGACTATATTTCCTAAAGGTGTCGCAAAAAGCGTTGTGGATGCTGCTCTGCGGCCCAGGTTCTCACTGTATACAATATTCCACAGAAGATGACACAGCTTCGACTTTTTTGCGGAAGAGTTTTGATCCTTTATAGTGGTGGTCTGGCTGTAGAGTCCGCGCTGGCTTGGCGGTTCAAGCTGGCTGGGTAATCCTCTGTGGCCAGGCAGTTCAAGCAGTATAGGCAGTCCTCACTGGTCAGGCAGTTGAAGCTGACTGGATAGTCCGCTCTGTCCAGTCAGTTAAAGCTGACTGGATAGTACGCTTTGGCCAGACGGTTCAAGCTGGCTACATAGCCGTCTGTGATGAGGCTGTTCAAGCTGGCTGGATATTCCTCTCTGGCCAGGCATTTTAAGCTGGCTGGAAATTCCTCTCTGGCCAGACATTTCAAGTTGGCTCGATAGTCGTTTTGTTTGGTAGTCCGCTCCAGCTAAGTGGTTCAGGTTGGCTTGTTAGCCTGGTCTGACCAGGCTGGTCAGGTTACGAGTAGTCCCACGTGGGAAGGCAATTCAGATTGTCTTGATAGTTCGATTTGTTCTGTTATCCGCTCTGACCAGGTTGTTCAAGCTAGCGGTCTATCAAGGCAGTCTATGGTGCCTAGGCAGTCTGCTCTGTTGATTTGCTCGCTCTGTTCTGGCAATTCAAGCTGGCTGAATATCCGCTCTGGTCAGTCAGTACAAGCTGGGTCGTTAATCCGCTCTGCCGGGTTTCCCGCTCTAGCCAGGCAGTTCAAGCTGGCTGGATAGTCCGGTCTAGCTTGGCAGTTCAAGCTGGTTCGATAGTTTGCCGTTTTCGTTAGCCCGCTAGTTCAAACCGGCTTGATAGTCCGTTCTGACTAGGTAGTTCAAGCTGGTTCGACAGTCTGCTCTGTTGGATAGTCCACTCTGGCCACGTAGTTCAAGCTGGCTCGATAGTCCGTTCTGTTAGGTAGCCCGCTTTGATCAAACAGATCAAGATGGCTGGGTAGTCCGTTTTGATCCGGAATTTCAAGCTGGTTTGGTAGTCTGCTCTGGTGGATAGTGTGCTCTGGCCAGTTAATTAAGGTTGGTGCATAGTCCGCTCTGGACAGGTGACTCAAGCTAGCGCGATAGCCCGCTCTGTTGGGCAGTTCACTTTGGCCACGGCAGCTCAAACTAGGTGGGTAGTCTGATTTGGGCAGGCAGTTTAAGCTGGCTGGATAGTCTGATCCGGCCAGACACTTCAAGCTGGGCGAATAGTCTAGTGTTGTCAGGCAATTCAAGCTTTCTATATAGTCCGCTCTACTGGGCAGTCCTCTTTGACCAAGCAGTTCAAGCTGGATGGATGGTCTGGTCTAGCCAGTCAGTTCAAGTTGGCTCGATAGTTCGCTCTGTTGGGTAGTGCATTCTGGCTTGGCAGCTCAAGCTGGTTGGATAGATCACTCTGACCAGGCAGTTCAAGCTGACTCGATATTCCGCTCTGTTGGATCCTCTGATCTGTTCAGGCAGTTCATACTGGTTGGGTAGTATCCCTCTGGTGGGTACTCCGCTTTGACTGGGCAGTTTATGCTGTTCGGATGACCTGCTCTGGCCAGGCAATGTATTCAGCTCCAGCCGGGCGGTCTGCCCCTACTGGATACTCCACTCTACTGGATAGTCCAGCTTGGCAAGGCATCAAATCTCTGTTTATATTTCGGTCACGCAGGAAAGGATTGTAGAAAAAAAGAGAAAGAAAAATAAGGGATGGATCCGTGTTGTAGTCTGGCCCGATACTTACAACTTACAGGGATCTAGTGCTTTCCAGGTTCACTACACGTGATGGGCGATAATCTGAGATCTAATTTCTTTGTTGTGAAGAGTAAGTGGCCACCAGCTCTGTTTGAATAGACGAACAGGGAAACAAGAGGGAGGGAGCGGAGGATGAACGATGAGAGGAGCCAGACGGAAGGATCCACACGGGAAGGATGGACGGTGAGGGAATCATGAGGGAAGGAATCAAGGGGAGAGGGTGGACGGTGAGGGGAAGTATTAGAAAGGGAACCATGGTGGGAGGATAGATTGGAAAGGAAGCATGAGGGGAAAACCCACAGTGGGAGGAGAGACTGTGAGACTAACCTTAGGGAAGGACCCAAGGTCAGAGGAGGGCGATGACGGAAGCATGAAGGAAGGACCGATGGTGAGAGGAGAGACTGTGAGAGAAGCTTTAGGGAAGGATGCACAGGGGAGGAAAAGAGGTGAGGAAACCGTGAGGGAAGAACCCATGGAGGATAGATGGACGGGGAGATAAGCATGAGAGAGGGAACCTTGAGGGGACGGGAAGGACGGTGAGTGGAAAGCCTGAGGGAAGTAATCATGGTGAGGGGATGGATAGGGAGGGCAGCATGAGTGAGTGACCCACAGGGAGGACAGACTATGAAGGAAGCAAGAGGGAAGAACACAAGGGGAAGGATGGCCGATGAAGAAAGCATGGAGGAGGAGCCCACTGGACAAGGATGGTCGGTGATACAAGACACAAATGGGTAACATCTGCGATTCTCTTGTAGTTGAATCTTGTTAAAAAAGGAATGACAACAGCAACAGACCGCTGGGTCTTCTTCAGGCTTATTTGTAGTCGGAGAGAAGAGGTGAAAACAGAGAGCTCAGTGTGGAGAAAATAGAAAAACAGATAAATTTCTTTCCTGAAGAAAGTCATCTACATGAGATGAGTAGATGCAGAATGGACAATATTCGCAGATCATCATCTCGATATAGCCATCGTCTTGATACGTTACTGCTTCATGGAATAATAACCATGACCATGTAATCAATAAAAGAAAATAAGAATGGAAATAGAATTTAAGATAAGGAAAGTACAGGCGCTGCATCATGTCACAGAAGCAACAAAATTATCGTAAGACACTTATGATAAACTTTAACTCGCTGGGCACGATGACATAACCTTATTCACAATATGATCCTTAAGAATGGCTATATGACCCTTGGGTACTGTATATTAGACCTGGGCTTAGATCAGAGACGACGTCAGTAAGTGGTTAGATATTTACACACACACACACACACACACACACACACACACACACACATACAACATTCCATATTTTCCATTTTTATCATATTTCATTCATACGGCAAACTGAGTCATCAGACCTTTTAGCACAGGAATACAATGTGAATCATTCCTCCAATATTAAAACATTTCTTCACACAAAAAACTAATTTCTCGTACCATAAACCGTTTTCCAGTGTAAGAGATTTATCATTTGTATATCTAACATTAACTTCGTAAGTTCGAAATTGCCTTAATAATGACACTGGGTCAACTCACATTATGAGGTCTTCACCTTCATTATCATCACTCATCACCTGTAACTTTACATCATTAAGTTTTGTAGACTCATCACATTATAATTTGATGTCATCTATCATTAGCGCTCATCATTATAATCTTAACACGCACTACAATGTAATTCTAATTTCCATTGTTGGCTTACGTGATGATGCACAGTATTTCTGCTTATTAATGATCTTAAATATCTCATCCTAGTATAACATGTTTCCTTTATATTTTACCCAAAATCTTGGCCTGCCTTGAGCAAGATAAGAGTTACTTTATATAGGTATGCAATCCACTTATATCACGAACTTTTCGTCTATGGTGATATAAGGCTCATAACTTTCTCTATGTGATGTCTTTGATTCTTCTGAAACACAGTAGCACGTCTTTGCCTGAGAGGCCATATGATATACCAACACCGTATGTTGTTACGTCCAACAGACACCGGACAGCGATTTACGGTCACATCCTCCGTTTAGTATGCATGTTATCCTCCTGGTACTTCCCACTTTGTTCACTCGTCCTGAGAAATACTGAGATCCCTTCTCTTGACAAGGTCAACTGTCCACTCGTCTACTACCTGCTCAAAACCTCCAGAACCGACAGGTTTTATTAACTGGACACAAACGTACCTACACACTTATGCATCCATCCTCTTACCAGTTGCACGCTCTACATGGATAAGAATATCTACTCATCAGGCAAACGAAAGACTCATCTACCACAGAGCCAGCCATCCACCTCATCCAGTCTTATTCACTTTTATATCGAAAGCTAGCGACCCACTCATAGACGACTTGCCCACCGATCCAGAGCGACCCATTTCTTGTGACACCAGCCACCCACTTACCTCTGTCTCACCCACCACCTGTTACCCACACCCCTCAACCTTCCTCGCCTGCTCTGTAGGAAGTCATATATACGAAGTTTGCCTCTGAAGGCCAACGGCCAACCTAGTACGAGGGAGGTCTCGCTCGGCCCCGCCGTACCAAATCACATTGCTGCATAAAACTTGATTTTCAAATTTAACTTTTTTCCTCTTAACACGTAAAGAAGTTGGTCAGAAAGAGTGAGAGACGATATACTTTTTGTCCTCCTTTTGCTGTGACCGGAAAAATGCTTCGAGAGTATCGGATACCGGGCTTTGGGGAGTAGGGTTATGAAGCACAATTGTACATTAATACATACGGGAAAATTGATACTGTAATTCAGAGTAAACTTATCCAACAAATAAAAACTTTTGAAGAATACAAATGGATAATTAATAAATATGTATGTACATCCAATAGATATGTAAATGGGATAAAACACATAAAAGACCGACACATGGATAAAAAAATCGAGCAAGAAAATCATCACATATCCTTTCATTCTGTCTGTCTCAGGAGGCAAAGGAAATAAAACAAGAGAAAAAGAATGAAGTAGTTAATCTGAGCTCTTATATTTTTGAACTTGACTCTTAATGATTGAAGGATTACATTAGATGGAAAGATGAAAGGAGAAATATATATATATATATATATATATATATATATATATATATATATATATATATATATATATATATATATATATATATATATATATATATATATATATATATATTTCTTTTTTCTTTCAAACTATACGCCATTTCCCGCATTAGCAAGGTAGCGTTAACAACGGAGGACTGGGCCTCTGAGGGAATATCCTCACCTGGCCCCCTTCTCTGTTCCTTCTCTTGGAAAGCTAAAAAAAAAAAAAAAAAAAACAAGAGGGGAGGATTTCCAGCCCCCCGGTCTCTCCCCTTTTAGTCGCCTTCTACGACACGCAGGAATACGTGGGAAGTATTCTTTCTCCCCTATCCCCAGGGATAAAAGGAAATATATATATATATATATATATATATAATATATATATATATATATATATATATATATATATATATATATATATATATATATATATATATATATATATATATATATATATATATATATATATATATATATATATATATATATATATATATATATATATATATATATATATATATATATATATATATATATATGTCAATGGGGATAGGGGAGAAAGAATACTTCCCACACATTCCTCACGTGTCGTAGAAGGCGACTAAAGGGGACGGGAGCGGGGCGCCAGAAACCCTCCCCTCCTTGTATTTTAACTTTCTGAACGGGGAAACAGAAGAAGGAGTCACGCGAGGAGTGCTCATCCTCCTCGAAGGCTCAGATTGGAGTGTCTAAATGTGTGTGGATGTAACCAAGATGAGAAAAAAGGAGAGATAGGTATTATGTTTGAGGAAAGGAACCTGGATGTTTTGGCTGTGAGTGAAACGATGCTAAAGGGTAAAGGGGAGGAGTGGTTTGGGAATGTCTTGGGAATAAAGTCAGGGGTTAGTGACAGGACAAGAGCAAGGAAGGAGTGGCACTACTCCTGAAACAGGAGTTGTGGGAATATGTGATAGAGTGTAAGAAAGTCAACCCTAGATTGATATGGGTAACACTGAAAGTTGATGGAGAGAGAAGGGTGATTATTGGTGCATATACACCTGGGCATGAGAAGAAAGATCATGAGAGGCAAGTGTTCTGGGAGCAGCTGAATGAGTGTGTTAGTGGTTTTGATGAACAAGACCGGGTTATAGTGATGGGTGATTTGAATGCAAAGGTGAGTAATGTGGTAGTTGAGGGAATAATTGTTATATATGGGGTGTTCAGTGTCGTAAATGGAAATGGTGAAGAGATTGTAGATTTATATGCTGAAAAAGGACTGGTTATTGGGAATACCTGGTTTAGAAAGCGAGATATACATAAGCATACGTATGTAAGTAGGAGAGATGGCCAGAGAGCGTTATTGGATTACGTGTTAATTGACAGGCGCGCGAAAGAGAGACTTTTGGATGTTAATGTGCTGAGAGGTGCAACTGGAGGGATGTCTGATCATTATCTTGTGGAGGCTAAGGTGAAGATTTGTATGGGTTTTCAGAAAAGAACAGTGAATGTTGGGGTGAAGAGGGTGGTGAGAGTAAGTGAGCTTGGGAAGGAGACTTGTGTGAGGAAGTACCAGGAGAGACTGAGTACAGAAGGGAAAAAGGTGAGAACAAAGGAGGTAAGGGGAGTGGGGGAGGAATGGGATGTATTTAGGGAAGCAGTGATGGCTTGCGCAAAAGATGCTTGTGGCATGAGAAGCGTGGGAGGTGGGTTGATTAGAAAAGGTAGTGAGTGGTGGGATGAAGAAGTAAGATTATTAGTGAAAGAGAAGAGAGAGGCATTTGGATGATTTTTGCTGGGAAAAAATGCAAATGAGTGGGAAAGGTATAAAAGAAAGAGACAGGAGGTCAAGAGAAAGGTGCAAGAGGTGAAAAAAGAGGGCAAAAGAGAGTTGGGGAGAGAGAGTATCATTAAATTTCAGGGAGAATAAAAAGATGTTTTGGAAGGAGGTAAATAAAGTGCGTAAGACAAGGGAGCAAATGGGAACTTCAGTGAAGGGCGCAAATGGGGAGGTGATAACAAGTAGTGGTGATGTGAGAAGGAGATGGAATGAGTATTTTGAAGGTTTGTTGAATGTGTTTGATGATAGAGTGGCAGATATAGGGTGTTTTAATCGAGGTGGTGTGCAAAGTGAGAGGGTTAGGGAAAATGAATTGGTAAATAGAGAAGAGGTAGTAAAAGCTTTACGGAAGATGAAAGCCGGTAAGGCAGAAGGTTTGGATGGTATTGCAGTGGAATTTATTAAAAAAGGGGGTGACTGTATTGTTCACTGGTTGGTAAGGTTATTTAATGTATGTATGTTTCATGGTGAGGTGCCTGAGGATTGGCGGAATGCTTGCATAGTGCCATTGTACAAAGGCAAAGGGGATAAGAATGAGTGCTCAAATTACAGAGGTATAAGTTTGTTGAGTATTCCTGGTAATTTATATGGAAAGGTATTGATTGAAAGAGTGAAGGCAAGTACAGAGCATCAGATTGGGGAAGAGCAGTGTGGTTTCAGAAGTGGAAGAGGATGTGTGGATCAGGCGTTTGCTTTGAAGAGTGTATGTGAGAAATACTTAGAAAAGCATATGGATTTGTATGTAGCATTTATGGATCTGGAGAAGGCATATGATAGAGTTGATAGAGATGCTCTGTGTAAGGTTTTAAGAATATATGGTGTGGGAGGCAAGTTGTTAGAAGCAGTGAAAAGTTTTTATCGAGGATATAAGGGATATAAGGCATGTCTACGTGTAGGAAGAGAGGAAAGTGATTGGTTCTCAGTGAATGTAGGTTTGCGGCAGGGGTGTGTGATGTCTCCATGGTTGTTTAATTTGTTTATGTATGGGGTTGTTAGGGAGGTGAATGCAAGAGTTTTGGAAAGAGGGGCAAGTATGCAGTCTGTTGTGGATGAGAGAGCTTGGGAAGTGAGTCAGTTGTTGTTCGCTGATGATACAGCGCTGGTGGCTGATTCATGTAAGAAACAGCAAAAGCTGGTGACTGAGTTTGGTAAAATGTGTGAAAGAAGAAAGTTAAGAGTAAATGTGAATAAGAGCAAGGTTATTAGGTACAGTAGGGTTGAGGGAGAAGTCAATTGGGAGGTAAGTTTGAATGGAGAAAAACTGGAGGAAGTAAAGTGTTTTAGATATCTGTGACTGGATCTGGCAACGGATGGAACCATGGAAGTGGATGTGAATCATAGGGTAGGGGAGGGGGCGAGAATTCTGGGAGAATTGAAGAATATTTGGAAGTCGAGAACATTATCTCGGAAAGCAAAAATGGGTATGTTTGAAGGAATAGTGGTTCCAACGATGTTGTATGATTCCGAGGCGTGGGCTATGAATGGAGTACTGCGCAGGAGGGTGGATTTGCTGGAAATGAGATGTTTGAGGACAATATGTGGTGTGAGATGGTTTGATCGAATAAGTAATGTAAGGGTAAGAGAGATATGTGGAAATAAAAAGAGTGTGGTTGAGAGAGCAGAAGAGGGTGTTTTGAAATGGTTTGGTCACATGGAGAGAATGAGTGGGGATAGATTGACCAAGAGGATATATGTGTCAGAGGTGGTGGGAACGAGGAGAAGTGGGAGACCAAATTGGAGGTGGAAAGATGGAGTGAAAAAGATTTTGAGGGATCGGGGCCTGGACATGCAGGAGGGTGAAAGGCGTGCAAGGAATAGAGTGAATTGGAACGATGTGGTATACCGGGGTCGACGTGCTGTCAATGTATTGAACCAGGGCATGTGAAGCGTTTGGGTAAACCATGGAAAGTGTGTGGGGATTGGATGTGGAAAGGGAGCTGTGGTTTCGGTTCATTATTAAATGAAAGCTACAGACTGAGTGTGAACGAATTTGGCCTTTGGAGTCTTTCCTAGCGCTACCTCGCACACATGAGGGGGGAGGGGGTTGTTATTCCATGTGTGGCGAGGTGGCGATAGGAACAAATAAAGGCAGACAGTATGAATTATATACATGTGTATATATGTATATGTCTGTTTGTGTATATATATGTGTACATTGAGATGTATAGGTATGTATATTTGGGTGTGTGGACGTGTATGTATATACATGTTTATGTGGGCGGGTTGGGCCATTCTTTCGTCTGATTCCTTGCGCTACCTCGCTAACGCGGGAGACAGCGACAAAGCAAAATAAATAATAATAAACAAATATATACACACACATATATATATATATATATATATATATATATATATATATATATATATATATATATATATATATATATATATATATATATATATATATATATATATATATATATATATATATATATTCATAAGGGAAGGAGTAGCAATACTCCTGAAACAGGAGTTGTGGGAGTATGTAATAGAATGTAAGATAGTAAATTCTCCATTAATATGGGTAAAACTGAAAGTTGATGGAGAGAGGTGGGTGATTATTGGTGCATATGCACCTGGGCATGAGAAGAAAGATCATGAGAGGCAAGTGTTTTGGGAGCAGCTGAATGAGTGTATTAGTGGTTTTGATGCACGAGACCGGGTTATAGTGATGGGTGATTTGAATGCAAAGGTGAGTAATGTGGCAGTTGAGGGAATAATTGGTATGCATGGGGTGTTCAGTGTTGTAAATGGAAATGGTGAAGAGCTTGTAGATTTATGTGCTGAAAAAGGACTGATGATTGGGAATACCTGGTTTAAAAAGCGAGATATACATAAGTATACTTATGTAAGTAGGAGAGATGGCCAGAGAGCGTTATTGGATTACGTGTTAATTGACAGGCGTGCAAAAGAGAGACTTTTGGATGTTAATGTGCTGAGAGGTGCAACTGGAGGGATGTCTGATCATTATCTTGTGGAGGCTAAGGTGAAGATTTGTATGGGTTTTCAGAAAAGAAGAGTGAATGTTGGGGTGAAGAGCGTGGTGAGAGTAAAGGAGCTTGGGAAGGAGACCTGTGTGAGGAAGTACCAGGAAAGACTGAGTACAGAATGGAAAAAGGTGAGAACAATGGAAGTAAGGGGAGTGGGGGAGGAATGGGATGTATTTAGGGAATCAGTGATGGATTGCGCAAAAGATGCTTGTGGCATGAGAAGAGTGGGAGGTGGGTTGATTAGAAAGGGTAATGAGTGGTGGGATGAAGAAGTAAGAGTATTAGTGAAAGAGAAGAGAGAGGCATTTGGACGATTTTTGCAGGGAAAAAATGCAATTGAGTGGGAGATGTATAAAAGAAAGAGACAGGAGGTCAAGAGAAAGGTGCAAGAGGTGAAAAAAGGGCAAATGAGAGTTGGGGTGAGAGAGTATAATTAAATTATAGGGAGAATAAAAAGATGTTCTGGAAGGAGGTAAATAAAGTGCGTAAGACAAGGGAGCAAATGGGAACTTCAGTGAAGGGCGCAAATGGGGAGGTGATAACAAGTAGTGGTGATGTGAGAAGGAGATGGAGTGAGTATTTTGACGGTTTGTTGAATGTGTTTGATGATAGAGTGGCAGATATAGGGTGTTTTGGTCGAGGTGGTGTGCAAAGTGAGAGGGTTAGGGAAAATTATTTGGTAAACAGAGAAGAGGTAGTGAAAGCTTTGCGGAAGATGAAAGCCGGCAAGGCAGCAGGTTTGGTTGGTATTGCAGTGGAATTTATTAAAAAAGGGGGTGACTGTATTGTTGACTGGTTGGTAATGTTATTTAATGTATGTATGACTCATGGTGAGGTGCCTGATGATTGGCGGAATGCGTGCATAGTGCCATTGTACAAAGGCAAAGGGGATAAGAGTGAGTGCTCAAATTACAGAGGTATAAGTTTGTTGAGTATTCCTGGTAAATTATATGGGAGGGTATTGATTGAGAGGGTGAAGGCATGTACAGAGCATCAGATTGGGGAAGAGCAGTGTGGTTTCAGAAGTGGTAGAGGATGTGTGGATCAGGTGTTTGCTTTGAAGAATGTATGTGAGAAATACTTAGAAAAGCAAATGGATTTGTATGTAGCATTTATGGATCTGGAGAAGGCATATGATAGAGTTGATAGAGATGCTCTATGGAAGGTATTAAGAATATATGGTGTGGGAGGAAAGTTGTTAGATGCAGTGAAAAGTTTTTATCGAGGATGTAAGGCATGTGTACGTGTAGGAAGAGAGGAAAGTGATTGGTTCTCAATGAATGTAGGTTTGCGGCAGGGGTGTGTGATGTCTCCATGGTTGTTAAATTTGTTTATGGATGGGGTTGTTAGGGAGGTAAATGCAAGAGTTTTGGAAAGAGGGGCAAGTATGAAGTCTGTTGGGGATGAGAGAGCTTTGGAAGTGAGTCAGTTGTTGTTCGCTGATGATACAGCGCTGGTGGCTGATTCATGTGAGAAACTGCAGAAGCTGGTGACTGAGTTTGGTAAAGTGTGTGGAAGAAGAAAGTTAAGAGTAAATGTGAATAAGAGCAAGGTTATTAGGTACAGTAGGGTTGAGGGTTAAGTCAGTTGGAAGGTGAGTTTGAATGGAGAAAAACTGGAGGAAGTGAAGTGTTTTAGAAATCTGGGAGTGGATCTGGCAGCTGATGGAACCATGGAAGCGGAAGTGGATCATAGGGTGGGGGAGGGGGCGAAAATTCTGGGGGCCTTGAAGAATGTTTGGAAGTCGAGAACATTATCTCGGAAAGCAAAAATGGCTATGTTTGAAGGAATAGTGGTTCCAACAATGTTGTATGGTTGCGAGGCGTGGGCTATGGATAGAGTTGTGCGCAGGATGATGGATGTGCTGGAAATGAGATGTTTGAGGACAATGTGTGGTGTGAGGTGGTTTGATCGAGTAAGTAACGTAAGGGTAAGAGAGATGTGTGGAAATAAAAAGAGTGTGGTTGAGAGAGCAGAAGAGGGTGTTTTGAAATGGTTTGGTCACATGGAGAGAATGAGTGAGGAAAGATTGACCAAGAGGATATATGTGTCGGAGGTGGAGGGAACGAGGAGAAGTGCGAGACCAAATTGGAGGTGGAAAGATGGAGTGATAAAGATTTTGTGTGATCGGGGCCTGAACATGCAGGAGTGTGAAAGGAGGGCAAGGAATAGAGTGAATTGGATCGATGTGGTATACCGGGGTTGACGTGCTGTCAGTGGATTGAATCAGGGCATGTAAAGCGTCTGGGGTAAACCATGGAAAGCTGTGTAGGTATGTATATTTGCGTGTGTGGACGTATGTATATACATGTGTATGGGGGTGGGTTGGGCCATTTCTTTCGTCTGTTTCCTTGCGCTACCTCGCAAACGCGGGAGACAGCGACAAAGCAAAAAAAACAAAAAAAAAAGAAAAATATATATATATATATATATATATATATATATATATATATATATATATATATATATATTCTGTTCTTATAAATTCTATAAATTTTTACAATTTCGCGCGTGATCAAGTATATTCCTATGAGTCCACGGGGAAAATAAAACACGATAAGTTTCCAAGTGCTCTTTCGTGTAGTAATCACATCAGGGGAGATATAAGAAAGAAATAAGTCAGCTGATATACAACGAAGAGTTGTAATTTGGACGTTATTTGGTAAACAGAAAGCATTATTGGATACATCATTCGATACAATGAATATCTTCACCAACCAGTCAACAACACAGTCACCTGCTTTTTTAATAAATCTTTAATAAATATCCGATTCCTTTCCTCAAACATGCTTCTTATATCTCCTTTTTTCTCATCTTGGGTACATCCACACACATCTTGGCACCCCAATCTGAGCCTTCTAGTAGGATGAGCACTCCCCATTTGTTCTGGCGACCGCTTTTTCTTGTATTTCGAAAAGATGCTCGTGTTTTGCTTTATCGAACTTGTTCAGAATATTGAGTATTAGATTAAGTCGCCGCTAAGTCTACATTTTTTAAGGGGGAAGATATCTGATCGTTTTAGCTTCTCTCAGAATGCCAGATTTCTATAGGATTGGATCAATTTCGTCGCACGTCTTTGTACTTGCTCTATTTTTTCTCTACTTTCTTATAGTTTGCGAACCAAAACTGGATATCATGTTCCAGGTGTGGTTTTACTGGAGAATTATAAAGTATGAGAATGGTTTCTAGAGTCTTATAATCTATGTTCCTGGCTATGAAACCTAACAGTTGGTTATCTTTCTTACGTACTGCTTAATTCTGTTTAGTCTACTTCAAATTGTTGCTAATGACAACTCCATGGTCCTTTCCTTCGCGTACTTTATCTAGAGAGTTTCGGAATAGTTTGTAGTCGTAACGTATACTCTTGTCTCCAAAGTGCATAACTTTACACTTGTCTACATTAAACTTCATTGCCCATCTGTCTGACCACTGTGTTAGTAAGTTAAGATCTCTGAACCACTTCGCGGTCACGGCTTTTTACCGTCTACATCCTAGTTTAGTAAGTTGAGGGTATGATTGTGGGACATGGAGTATTCAGGAAAGTGGATAGCAATAGTAAACAGCATGTGGAGGTGCGTGCTGAAAAAGGACTGGTGTTTTGGGAATCCCTGTTTTAAAAAGGAGTAAGAGAGCATGTATGCTGGCATCACTGGATTACAAGCTAATTGATAAGAGCGCAAAAGAGCGACTCTTGGATGTGGATATGACGCAATGGGCAGCTTTTGCGATAATTGATCATTACGTGGTTGAAGCAGAGAATATCTTTGTAGAGGCTTTCGGAAGAGAGGGAATGTTATTAGTGAAAAGAGATTCGTGAAAGTGCATATGTTTGAAAGAGATGTGAGGAAATGCAAGGAAAGGCTAAGCATAAAGTGGCAAATGGTGAGAGCACAGTCTAAGAGGGGAGTGGGTGAGGAATGGAGGATACTTAGGGCAGTAGTGCTGGTATATGCGAAAAATGTGACTGGATGACGAAGTTATGTTCTACCGAAAAAAAATAGAGGTTTATTGCTATACTTAAAAGGAATTTGTGTGAATTATTGAGAGATGAACAAGTGAAAGCGCCAGAATGTCAAATGGAAAGTACAGGAGCTGAAGAGGAGGGTTATTTGGGGTGAAAGAATACCAGCAAACTTTAGGGTGAATTAGAAAATGCTTTCAAAGGGGGTTTGGATGTGTGAGAAAAGCAAGAGAACAAATAAAACTGAGTTGAAGGGGGAAAATGGAGAATTGGTGACAGTTAGTGATGAGGTGAAGAGGATATGGAGTGCGTACTTTGGAGGAATGTTTAATGTGTTTGATTATAGGGTTGCAGAAGTATAGTGTTTGGTTTGGAGAGGTATACGATGTGAGTGATCATGCAACTGGTCCAGTGAAAAGGGAGGAGATGGTGAAAGTCTTGTGTAAGATGAAACGCAGCAATGCGGGTGGAGTGGATGTTACTGCAGTTGATTTTTTGAAGAAATGGGGGAGACTTGTTGTTGATTGGTCGGTGAGCATTTTCAGGGCATGTATGAATCATGGTAAGGTGCATAAGAATTAGCGGGAAGCATATATACGTTTCTTGATTGTATCTGGTGAATTATGTGGAAGATTATTGATTTAGAAGGAGGTGGTATGCACACATCAGACTGGAGAAGAACAACGTGGCTTCATGAGTGGTAGTCGGTGAATGTATAAGATATTGATTTGAAGAAAGTGGGTGAGAAATATTTACAGAAACAGAAGGATTTGTAGCTTCTATGAACCTGGAGAAAGCTATGAGAGTCGAGAGAGATGGTTGTTAAACGTATCAAAAATATATGATGTCGGAGGAAAGCCATTAGGAGCAGTGAGGAGTTTTTGAGAAAGTAAGTGGTGTGTGCGAGTAGGTAGAGAGGAAGGTGAGTCATTCTAGTTGAAGGTGTGTCTGCAACAGGAATGTGTGATGTCACCGTAACTCTTTAATCTGCTTGTGGGTGGATTACTGAAGGAGGTATATGTATGGAAATTAGAAAGAAGGGAAGATGTGTAGTCTGTTGGGCAAGGGAGGAGGACCAGGGTTTAGAGGTAAATCAATTGTTGTTTGCTGATGACATTGCACTGGTGGCAGGTTCGAGTGAGAGGCTGCAGAAGAGAGTGTATAAATTTGGAAGCTTTTGTGCAACAAGGATGAGAGTGAATGTTAACAAAAACAAGGTTATCTGTTTTGATAACGCTAAGAGACTGCTAAGCTGAGTTTTGAATCTGATTGGAGAACGCCTGGAGGAAATGAAGTGTTTAAGTTGTCTGGAAGTAGCCAGGGAAGAGAATGGGACCAGTTAAACTAAGGAGAGTCATAAGATGACCGTTCGATGGGATCAAGGTTCTGGGAACGTGGAGAAATGTGTGGAAAGAGAGGTCACTATGTGCGAAAGCTGAAATTAGTGTATTTGAAGGCATAGCAGATCTGACAGCTTTGTGTGGTTGCGAAGCATAGGCTATAGACGAGAATGTACGGAAGAGGGTGAATGTGTTGGAAATAAAATGTTAGAGAACAATATGTGGTGTGAAGAAGGTTGATTGAGTAAGTAATGACAGCAAGAGAAAGTTGTAGTAATGAGAAGAGTAATGTTGAGAAAGATGAAGAAGATGAGTTGATACGGTTTGAATATCTGAAGAGAATGAGTGAGGTGAGGTTGATAACAGGGACATATTCGTTGGGAGTGAAGGGGACAATGAGAAAGGGAGACAGAATTGGAGATGGGAGGATAGAGTGAATAAACCGTTGGATATTTGGGGCCTGAACATGAAGGAAGGTTAAAAACGTAGTCGGGATAGAGTGAATTGGAGCGTTGAGGTATACAGGAGACGACGCTCTGTCAGTGCATTGAACCAGTATATATGAAGGCGACTGTGGAAATTACGGAAAGGTCTGTTGGGCTGTGTTATTGGACTCCAATCATGTGTGATTACATCGCAGATGAGGTTTCGTCATCACTGATGGACGACAAGGATTACAGTCTCGTCGAGGATATTTTCACTTTAAAGGTCTCCATAACTTCTCTTCTTCTGTCTGTAGCGCAACCTTGAAGCTGAAGGCGTCCCAGCCCATCTCCCCGAATGTTTCTCGTACAGCCTTAGCCAGTGCTCATGGTATAAGTCACACAGACACACAAACCGCCAGTTGTCACGCTGGCCGGAAACACATGGAAATTCTACTCCTTCCTGAAGGCAAGCAAGTTCTGAGAGACATTAAGTACGCCAGTGTGATATCGTATCGGTTTCCAGGCTCTGATATTCTATCAGGAATTCTCGTGCATGGTAAAGTTACGAAAATTATGAGATTCATGTGGTGAAAATCCAGAAGACGAAGTAGACATATGAAAGTAGGTAGATTTTTAGATACCTCTTCATGTGTTGGACCAGAGGTTCTAGTCTTTTATTGTCGATAATGAGCATTGCGGTGACTTACTATTTTTCATAAAGCTCAATGAACACTGATAGAAAATTCGGAGTAGTAGACTTAATGTTAAAAAAGATGTCTTTCATGCATTGTTTAATGTAACCATTTGGCTGTCTTGACCCTAGAACGCTATCCTTAGGCGCGTCACATCTGATGTTTCTCGAAGTTCGTTTGTTCTAAGGTGTTTCCTATGTGCATGACAACGTGGGTCCCTCTGCCTTCACTTCTTGTTTTGGATCGTCGCTCTGTGCTTCTATTCCTTCCTTGAGCTTTTATTGTTGTTTGGGTTCAATGGACCCATGGATAGTGATATTTTCTTTGGGGGGGATAACCTATTAGAAATGAATGGCCCACAGATCATAGTAATGCAGGGTAGCTCTCTGTCTGTCAGTAGGAAGCCGATTGTCTGGATAATGGATAGGTCTATTATCAAATATTATATAATGAATAGTTTTTTGTGTTATGTTGATGAAACTAATAACTATTTTCATATCAATCTTACTTTTTTACAAAAATCTCTACCACATATATTGTCTTTATCCTTATATCTTAATGAGGTAATATAAAGTTCATGTTTATCTTTTTTACAATAGGCTGAAGTTGGAAGGATATCTGCTTTCCCTCACCGGTAAGGGAATCATTCTTAACACATGACGATAGCGTTTTAGGGTTATTATTTGCTTGTCCTTGACGATGAGCGACTCAAAACCATTCTTTTCACCGTTCTGTAGTCATTCTTCCTCGCTTCTTTTTTTGATGTTGTTCATTGATGAAAACGCACTTTTATACGTGTCTGTTGTAAATGTCGACGTCAAGGATGCTCAATCTGGTGCTTGCGAACACCGATTTAGGTCATGTTAGAAAACGCCTTACACAATCAGAAAAGTAACCTGGTGCTCGCGAGCATCAGCTTAAGAAGAACCCTTGTGTCGGGCTAACACTGCGGGAGACACATTCTTTCCTGACTGGCCGCCAGCAACAACGAGGTAACTACACCACAAACGGTCGGACAGAAAGTTTTGTAAATACACAAAGGTGTGCATGTACACCCAGTGACGTACACAGAACTGTATGGGTGGGTCCTTCAACTCTACAGCACAATGGTATAGTCCTTGAGCACGTCGGTTCGATCCATAAGCACGATGGCACTATCTTCGAGTACGACGGTACGACTATTGGGTATAATGGCCTCGCTCTTAAGGTTAGGTCAAAGTCACGCCTTCGTACTCAAGGGACGTACTATCGTGCTCACGTGTCGAATAGTCGTGTTCAAGGATCGTACCATCGTGCTCAAGCATTGTATCATCGTGCTCAAGAGTCTTACCTTCTTGCACAAGAGGATAAAGGAGGAGAGATGATGACCCTCAGAGAGATGACCCTCAGAGAGAGACATACAGTCGCATTTCAGCACGAACCATCTATTTTCCCCGAGCGGAGAGTGTGCCCCACTGAACCGCCATTTGTCTGCAGGTAACCAGGCTTGACGGCGGAAAATGTTTAGACGAAGCTCTTTAGGATCTCTCCTGGCGTGTGCTCTCCGTCCAAAGGGGGAAAAAAAGGCTTTCTTGTTTACCGTTACTGGTATCCAGTTCTAGTTTTTGCAAACCGAATGATTATAGAACAGTGAAAGCAGAAATTCAATTTTCAAAATTCTTTTGTGAGGAAAACTGGTTGATATTCTAAAGTCGACTTGTTACCAAAATGTTTACAAGAAAAATCCATTTTATTCTCTTCACGTCGCCTGAAAGTATAATACGTCATTTTTTGCACAATAGTTTTGGCAAAAATTGTAGATTAGTTTAGTTTTGGTGGTTTACAAAAATAGTTTAGAATTCGCGCTGGAAGGTAGAAATGGCTTTCTCTCGTGTGTACTGCTGGTAAATTGCCTTTGTCAACAAGTAAGGCTGTGTGCGAGCCTGGGGACCGCCGCCACACAGACCAGCCATTTATTTTAGTTACGCGTTGAGCAAGTCAGGAAATGATCGGGTCCTGCAGATGGAGCTGGAAGTGTGTACATTGTTGCCGGGGATATTATGGAATTTTGTATGAAGCTGAGATTGTTACTGCTGACTGGGCGTTGCTGGGATTGTGTTACAGCTGCATGTGCGTTTGAAGCTGGGATTGCATGACAGGCTCTGAGTGTGTGTGTGTATGTGTGTGTGTGTGTGTGTGTGTGTGTGTGTGTGTGTGTGTGTGTGTGTGTGTGTGTGTGTGTGTGTGGGTTGGGGATGGGGGAGGGGTTACCATGAACGCTTTAAACTGTATAAAGTCTGGACTGTTATCTTACGCTGTGTACATCTAGGCTGTCAACATAGACTATGTTAGTAAACTGTTGATATAGAGGGGAAATGCAGGTGGGAATATTACCACCGCATTTGTGTACCGCCAGCATTGTTATTATAGATGAAGATAGGGCCGAATCCATAGACAACAGAAAGGATAAGCTATCAATAAAAGCTTTGTACTTGTTTGCTGCATGAGCTGTTATGTAGAATATTTGTTGTTATGTTATCATAGTTATAGGAACTCCCATGACCTGATTATAAAGCCTATGTGCTGCCAAGGTTGTGTGTTATCCCTAGGTCTCCGTAACTGACTGCGTCTCATGCTATAACTATGGGTACAAAATATGGATAGTGGCGAGGTTATCATCATAGACTGAATGGTCCCTTGATTCTAAGATCAGAGTATTGCATACTTGTATGTTGAGATGTTAGTCACTCAGGTGGTGTGAAAGCAGATGGTATTGCTAATGTGGACCCGTAGCTGGAGTTGTTGGCTTTTTTGATTGAGCACTCTATTCTTTTTGCATTCTGTGCGTTCTAATGGAATCATTTTCTTTCATTACTATATCCTCTTTGGATATCTGTTATTGTCCGCTTAGCACAAGAATAGTTATGTAATAGGGATGATTAATGCTATCATCTAATAGTATCTATTGCCATGGAGTCTGTACTGCTGCAGTTGTTGAAACTATAAGATTCATCAGCTGGCTATTGCTGTGTTGTACATGGTTATTGTTATTAATGTTGTTATGATCACTCAATGGTAACATCGTTGCTGACCAGACCTTGTCCACTGCAATTGATATCAGTTAATATAAGCATGGGATTTTGTTGGGAGGAATCTCTAAGATTACATACATTGTTTGGAGCTACGATTGGCTCTACCTACCACTAGGAGAGTTATCATAGATGATATACTCCGCGCATCAAAAAAGAAAACAGGAAATTGGACTTAGAAATAAGACATAATCGTGGAACACTCACAGAACTAGAGAATTTCTGTGGGAAAATCATTAGGAAATGGAGTTCGGTAGCCTTGATAGAGACAATTTCTAAGGAAAACTCTGAAATCTATAGTGAAGGAATGGGAACATAGGTATATATAGTTGCAAATACAAAAGAAAGCTTGAACAATAGAAACGTGGTCTAATGAAAAAGTCAGAAAGGGAAAGAATAGGGATGTACAATGGAGGCAAAGGAGGGAAAATAACAAGCCAGCATTTGACAGGTACGAGTGGGCAAGGAATGAGTATAGCAAGTTTGGAATGGATGAACAAAGAAAATTTGAAAAGAATATTATGTAAAAGGCAGTAGATAATCCAAAACTTTCCCAAAATAAACCAGGATTAAATTGTAAGTTAAAGAACAGCTAATCAAGTTAAAGAAAGAGGGAAAAGATGTAGAGGATGATACAAAGATATGTGCAGAGCTGAACGTGTTAAACGATGGAGGACATTATAGCTCAAATATCCGTTAGATGGAGAAGGAAAGAGGGCGAGATATGCATTTTCTACCGAAGACGTTAATAGACTGCTGAAGGGCCTTGACCCATGTATGACTTATGAACTGATGAAGTATTTTCACATGGGCCTAAAAGACGTACAGATGTGCCTGACTGCTTGAAATATTAAAGATGCAGCAGGGAGAAGACAGACTAGTCTCTCTGATGAGTGTGTTCGGTGAAACACTGGAAAAAAGTAATCATAAAACAAATGGACGACAGCTTGGGCAAGATAAACTACCCGAGCGAGGGATAGCACGGATTAAGGAAAATAAAGTTATGCACATCGAACCTCTTTGATTTTCATAAGAAAAAGAGCTTCGGTAAAGAAGGAGCTCCTGTAGAGATAGAACTCAGGCATAGACAACAGAGGAGACTGGATGAACTGTGTGTAACTGGACTGCTAGGATATATTTGACACGGTACAATATAGAATCTTACGTCTTGAATGAAGAGGAAACTCCTTCGATACATAGAAAACTACCTTAGTGGAAGGAAATAAAGGACGCTTGTCAGAGGAACCATCTTAAAATGGTTTGGTTTAACCAATGTTGAGCCACAAGGCCAACTTCTGGAACTTCTTTCTTTACGTAAAAGACTTATCAGAATGATTGGACGCATACCTAGATATGGTTGCAGATGATGCTAAGGTTATGAGGGATATGAAGAGTGATTAGGAATGCATGAATTCATATGGGACATAGAAACTCCAAAGATGATCTGATACATGGTTGATGAGATTCAACGGACGTTAATACGAAGTAATGAGGATGGCAAACAGTGATAGAGACCCTCTATACCAATGTTATCTATCCAGAAGTTATGTAAGTTGAAGGAGACTGTTGATGGTAGGGATGCGGGAAAGACATTGTACCTTACCCATCGTCAGAGATACACTGCAGGATAATTGTATGAGGAAAAACATATACATGCAATTTGTTCGAAAAGAATTTATTAATTATACTTAGTCGCTGTCTCACGCATTAGAGAGGCAGCGCAAAGAAAAAGACGAAAAAATGGCCCAACCCACCCACACAGAAGTGTATATACATAAACGCCCACACACGCACATATACATAACTATACATATCAACGTATATATACATACACAGATATATATATATATATATATATATATATATATATATATATATATATATATATATATATATATATATATATATATATATATATATATATATATATATGTATATACATATATATATATATATATATATATATATATATATATATATATATATATATATATATATATATATATTTATTTATTTATTTATTTATTTATTTTGCTTTGTCGCTGTCTCCCGCGTTTGCGAGGTAGCGCAAGGAAACAGACGAAAGAAATGGCCCAACCCACCCCCATACACATGTATATATATACACGTCCACACATGCAAATATACATACCCATACATCTCAATATACACATATATATACACACACAGACACATACATATATACCCATGCACACAATTCACACTGTCTGCCTATTTTCATTCCCATCGCCACCTCGCCACACATGGAAATACCATCCCCCTCCCCCCTCATGTGTGCGAGGTAGCGCTAGGAAAAGACAACAAAGGCCCCATTCGTTCACACTCAATCTCTAGCTGTCATGCAATAATGCCCGAAAACCACAGCTCCCTTTCCACATCCAGGCCCCAAACAACTTTCCATGGATTACCCCAGACGCTTCACATGCCCTGATGCAATCCACTAACAGCACGTCAACCCTGGTAGACCGCATCGATCCAATTCACTCTATTCCTTGCCCTCTTTTCACCCTCCTGCATGTTCAGGCCCCGATCACAAAAAATCTTTTTCACTCCATCTTTCCACCTCTAATTTGGTCTCCCACTTCTCCTCGATCCCTCCACCTCCGAAACATATATCCTCTTGGTCAATCTTTCCTCACTCATTCTCTCCATGTGACCAAACCATTTCAAAACACCCTCTTCTGCTCTCTCAACCACGCTCTTTTCATTTCCACACATCTCTTATCCTTACATTACTTACTCGATCAAACCACCTCACACCACACATTGTCCTCAAACATCTCATTTCCAGCACATACACCCTCCTGCGCACAACTCTATCCATAGCCCACGCCTCGCAACCATACAACATTGTTGGAACCACTATTCCTTCAAACATAGCCATTTTTGCTTTCCGAGACAATGTTCTCGACTTCCAAACATTCTTCAAGGCTCCCAGAATTTTCGCACCCTCCCCCACTCTATGATTCACTTCCGCTTCCATGGTTCCATCCGCTGCCAGATCCACTCCCAGACATCTAAAACACTTTAATTCCTCCAGTCTTTCTCCATTCAAACTTACCCCCCAATTGACTTGACCCTCAATCCTAATGTACCTAATAACCTTCCTCTTATTCACATTTACTCTTAACTTTCCTCTTTCACACGCATTACCAAACTCAGTCACCAGCTTCTGCAGTTACTCACATGAATCAGCCACCAGCGCTGTATCATCAGCGAACAACAACTTACTCACTTCCAAAGCTCTCTCATCCACAACAGACTTCATACTTGCCCCTCTTTCCAAAACTCTTGCATTCACCTCCCTAACAACCCCATCCATAAACAAATTAAACAACCATGGAGACATCACACCCCTGCCGCAAAACCTACATTCACTGAGAACCAATCACTTTCCTCTCTTCCTACACGTACACATGCGTTACATTCTCGATAAAAACTTTTCACTGCTTGTAGCAACTTGCCTTACACACCGTATTTTTTTAATACCTTCCACAGAGCATCTCTATCAACTCTGTCATATGCCTTCTCCAGATCCATAAATGCTACATACAAATCCATTTGCTTTTCTAAGTATTTCTCACATACATTATTCAAAGCAAACATCTGATCCACATATCCTCTACCACTTCTGAAACCACAGTGCTCTTCCCCAATCTGATGATCTGTACATGCCTTCACCCTCTCAATCAATACCCTCCAATATAATTTACCAGGAATACTCAACAAACTCATACCTCTGTAATTTGAGCTCTCACTCTTATCCCCTTTGCCTTTGTACAATGGCACTATGCACGCATTCCGCCAATCCTTAGGCACCTCACCATTAGTCATACATACATTAAATAACCTTACCAACCAGTCAACAATACAGTCACCCCCTTTTTTAATAGGATTCACTGCAATACCATCCAAACATGCTACCTTCCTGGCTTTCATCTTCCGCAAAGCTTTTACTACCTCTTCTCTGTTTACCAAATCATTTTCCCTAACCCTCTCACTTTGCACACCACCTCGACCAAAACACCCTATATCTGCCACTCTATCATCAAACACATTCAACAAACCTTCAAAATACTCACTCAATCTCCTTCTCACATCACCACTACTTGTTATCACCTCCCCATTTGCGCCCTTCACTGAAGTTCCCATTTGCTCCCTTGTCTTACGCACTTTATTTACCTCCTTCCAGAACATCTTTTTATTCTCCCTAAAATTTAATGATACTCTCTCACCCCAACTCTCATTTGCCCTCTTTTTCACCTCTTGCACCTTTCTCTTGACCTCCTGTCTCTTTCTTTTATACATCTCCCACTGAAATGCATTTTTTCCCTGCAAAAATCGTCCAAATGCCTCTCTCCTCTCTTTCACTAATAATCTTACTTCTTCATCCCACCACTCACTACCCATTCTAGTCAAACCACCTCCCACTCTTCTCATGCCACAAGCATCTTTTGCGCAATCCATCACTGATTCCCTAAATACATCCCATTCCTCCCCCACTCCCCTTACTTCCATTGTTCTCACCTTTTTCCATTCTGCACTCAGTCTCCCCTGGTACCTCCTCACACAAGTCTCCTTCCCAAGCTCACTTACTCTCACCACCCTCTTCACCCCAACATTCACTCTTCTTTTCTGAAAACCCATACAAATCTTCACCTTAGCCTCCACAAGATAATGATCAGACATCCCTCCAGTTGCACCTCTCAGCACATTAACATCCAAAAAGTCTCTCTTTCGCGCGCCTGTTCATTTACACGTAATCCATAAACGCTCTCTGGCCATCTCTCCCACTTACATACGTATACTTATGTATATCTCGCTTTTTAAACCAAGTATTCCCAATCACCAGTCCTTTTTCAGCACATACATTTACAAGCTCTTCACCCTTTCCATTTACAACACTGAACAACCCATGTATACCAATTATTCCCTCAACTGCCACATTACTCACCTTTGCATTCAAATCACCCATCACTATAACCCGGTCTCGTGCATCAAAACCACTAACACACTCATTCAGCTGCTCCCAAAACACTTGCCTCTCATGATCTTTCTTCTCATGCCCAGGTGCATATGCACCAAAAATCACCCATCTCTCTCCTTCAACTTTCAGTTTCACTCATATTAATCGAGAATTTACTTTCTTACATTCTATCACATAATCCCACAACTCCTGTTTCAGGAGTACTGCTACTCCTTCCATTGCTCTTGTCCTCTCACTAACCCCTGACTTTACTCCCAAGACATTCCCAAACCACTCTTCCCCTTTACCCTTGAGCTTCGTTTCACTCAGAGCCAAAACATCCAGGTTCCTGTCCTCAAACATACTACCTATCTGTCCTTTTTTCACATCTTGGTTACATCCACATACATTTAGACTCCCCAGTCTGAGCCTTCGAGGAGGATGAGCACTCCCCGCGTGAATCCTTCTTCTGTTTCCCATTTTAGAAAGTTAAAAATACAAGGAGGGGACAATGTGTGGTGTGAGGTGGTTTGATCGAGTAAGTAATGTAAGGGTAAGAGAGATGTGTGGAAATAAAAAGAGCGTGGTTGAGAGAGCAGAAGAGGGTGTTTTGAAATGGTTTGGGCACATGGAGAGAATGAGTGAGGAAAGATTGACCAAGAGGATATATGTGTCGGAGGTGGAGGGAACGAGGAGAATTGGGAGACCGAACTGGAGGTGGATAGATGGAGTGAAAAAGATTTTGTGAGATCGGGGCCTGAGCATGCAGGAGGGTGAAAGGAGGGCAAGGAGTAGAGTGAATTGGATCGATGTGGTATACCGGGGTTGACGTGCTGTCAGTGGATTGAATCAGGGCATGCGAAGCGTCTGGGGTAAACCATGGAAAGTTGTGTGGGGCCTGGATGTGGAAAGGGAGCTGTGGTTTCAGGCATTATTGCAAGACAGCTAGAGACTGAGTGTGAACGAATGGGGCCTTTGTTGTCTTTTCCTAGTGCTACCTCGCACACATGAAGGGGGAGGGGGATGGTATTCCATGTGTGGCGAGGTGGCGATGGGAATGCATAAAGGCAGACAGTGTGAATTGTGTGCATGGGTATATATGTATGTGTCTGTGTGTGTATATATATGTGTACATTGAGATGTATAGGTATGTATATTTGCTTGTGTGGACGTGTATGTATATACATTGTGTATGGGGGTGGGTTGGGCCATTTCTTTCGTCTGTTTCCTTGCGCTACCTCGCAAACGCGGGAGACAGCGACAAAGGAAAATAAATAAATAAATAAATAAATATAACTATATATATGAATATATATATATATATATATATATATATATATATATATATATATATATATATATATATATATATATATATATATATATATATATATATATATATATATATGTTTTTTTTTTCTTGCTTTGTCGATGTCTCCCGCGTTTGCGAGGTAGCGCAAGGAAACATCTTCTGCAAACCTTTCACTATCTCTTCTCTGTTTACCAAACCATTCTCCCTCACTTTGCAAACCACCTCGACCAAAATACTCTATATTTGCCATTATTTCATCAAACACGTTCAACAAGCCTTCAAAATACTCAATCCATCTCCTTCTCACTTCACCACTCTTGTTATTACCTCCCCATTTGCTCCTCTGCACCGATGTTCCCATCTGTTCTCTTGTCTTACGCACTTTATTCAACTCTTCCCAGAACATATTTTTATTCTCCCTAAAATCTAATGATACTCGCTCACCCCAACTCCCATGTGCCCTCTCTTTCACCTCCTGCACCTCTCTCTTGACCTCCTGCCTCTTTCTATTATACATCTCCTAGTCAGATGCACTACTTCCTTTCAACAATCGTCCAAACGCCTGTTCCTTCTCTTTCACTAAAAATCTTACTTCTTTATCCCACCACTCACTACCCTTTCTAATCTGCCCACCTCCCATCTTTCTTATTCCAAAAGTATATTTACTCAAGCCATGACTACTTCCCTAGATACATCTCATTCCTCCTCACTCCCCTTGCGACATTTTTCCTCACCTTTTTTCATTTTGCACTCAGTCTCTCCTAGTGCTTCCTCAGACAAGTCTCCTTTCAAAGCTCACTTGCCTTCACTACTCTCTTCACCTCAATATTCTCTCTTCTTTGTTGAAAACCTCTACAAATCTTCAACTTCACCTCCACAAGATAATGATCAAACATTCCTCCAGTTGCCCCTCTCAGCACATTAACATCCAGAAGTCTCTCTTTCACGCGCCTATCAATTAACAGGTAATCCAGTAACGATCTCTGGCCATCTCTCCTACTTACATACGTATACTTATGTATATCTCTCTTTTTAAACCAGGTATTTCCAATCACCAGTCCTTTTTCAGGACACAGACCTACAAGCTCTTCACCATTTCCATTTACAACTCTAAACACCCCATGTACACCAATTATTCCCTTAACCGCCACATTCCTCACCTTTGCATTCAAATCACCCATCACTATAACCCGGTCTCGTGCATCAAAGCTGCTGACACACTCACTCAGCTGCTCTCAAAACACTTGCCTCTCATGATCTTTCCTCTCATGACCAAGTGCATAGGCACCAATTATCACCCATCTCTCTCGATCCACTTTCAGTTTTACCCATATCAATTTAGAGTTTACTTTCTTACACTCTATCACATACTCCCACAGGTCCTGCTTCAGGTGTAAAGCTACTCCTTTCTTTGCTCTTGTCCTCTCACCAACCCCTGACTTTACTCCCAAGACATTCCGAAACCACTCTTCCCCTTTCCCCTTGAGCTTCGTTTCACTCAGAGCCAAAACATCCAGGTTCCTGTCCTCAAACATACTACCTATCTCTCCTTTTCTCTCATCTTGGTTACATCCACACACATTTAGACACCCCAGTCTGAGCCTTCGAGGAGGATGAGCACTCCCCGCATGACTCCTTCTTCTCTTTCTTCTTTTAGAAAGTTAATACAAGGAGGGGAGGGTTTCTAGCCCCACGCTCTAGTCCTCTTTAGTTGCCTTCTACGACACGCGGGGAATGCGTTGGAAGTATTCTTTTTCCCCTATCCCCAGGGATAGGGGAGAAAGAGTATGAAGCCAAAACTATTATATGCCCCATAAGTTTGTTCACTACACATAAGGAAGCACAAAAATTGATGAATGTCCAGAGGACGATTGCAAAGCTGGCACCAGAATTAAGAAAGCCTTTTATGATGAAAGGTTATATACCATATATTTATCTACCACTGGAGAGATATGAGTAAGAGCTGACGATCAAATCCTCTAGGTTTTTAAACCAATCTTTAATGCAAATAGGGAACGTTAGAACAATCAGTGGTCATAACATGAAAGTAAGCAAGATGCTTGTTAGAAAAGATGAAAAGAAGTAGTTTAAAAGTTAAGAACAGTGGATATCTGGAATGCACAGAACGATGAAATTGTGTTTGTTGACAGCATTCAGTTTTAAAACTAGCATAGTAAGGTTCAAGAGATGAGGACCCCATGAGTGTAGATTTCCCTCCCTTTCTAACGAATGGGTAATCATACATCCAACAAAATATTCATCCGAACGCTAGCCTATACACCTGCTCACATCCACTCTCTTAACTACTCATACACCCACCGATACATCCACCCACATCCCCATCAAAGCCCTCACCCACATATCGACCCACCCATTCATACTCCCATCCACACACGCACATGCTCTCATACACTGACGATGTTTACCAACGGTTACCACAATTTGACATTAGCTCTTTCCCAGCTTACCTGCCAACCCTCTCTTCCCAAGCACAGTAGAGGAATATCAGGTATCTTAAGCACCTTCATCGCCTTAAACCAAAACGCTCAACAACACCCACAGATCTTCCAGTGAAACTATGCAAGGAATTCTCTCATGAAATAGCTATACTGTTAACCGCCATAATTAATGCCCTACTCAAGCAATCTAAATGCTCTACAACTTGGAAGACAGCGTATCACTTCACCCCCTGAATCGACCAACTTAGAGTCTCTTTATAGCTTACGACCTGTTGCTATCACTCCAATCCCAAGTGTAACTTCTGACAGTTTTGTGTTTGATTGGGTCTCTGTTGACACTGCTGATTCAGCAGACCCCAGCAGGTCGGAAACAAGAAGTCTTCCTCCACCACTCACTGCCCTGTCAGCCTTCCAGACTTTATTTACCGAAACTTGGAGAAGTGCAAGACCTCGGTGGTACTCATCTTCGTAGACTGCGTTGTGGCTATCGACTTGGTGAACAGTAACATCATCATAGAGAAAGCCATCAACCTGGGATTCTGAGAGTGCCCCGTCTCGTGACTGGCGGACTTAGCAACCCAGCGACACCAAGTCTACTTTGACATTACTATCCCTATCATGCGTTGTACCACAGGGCACCAAGAGAGGCCGCTCTGCTTTCTTATCCTCATAAATGACTCACTGAAGGAAGCAAACTACAGATAGAAGTACATAGAAGACTCCACCTTTGTTAATGCTATCAACATCAACTCTCCTGACTTCAGTGCCCTTCAGTACTTTCAGGAGTGGATTACAGCAAACGACAATATCATTGTCACACCACGACTGATGATGCATATCGACTCGGGTGCAAACACCTTGCCCCCTGATGTCACATTAGGCCCTGACGTCCGCTAGGTAGTTAAAGACCTCAAACTGGAAGTCATACCAACATTATCATCAAATCTTCTTCATACCGTCTGTACCTTCTCTGCTAACTGAGATCACTAGACTCGTAACCATTTGAGCTCAGGATTGTCTATACCATCTTCATTTAACCTTAACTCACATACGACTCTCCAGCCTGGTCCTCCTCACTAACAGTCACACAGAGAGACCAGCTAGAAAAAGGGCAGATAAAAGCATGCAAAATCATCCAGAGCCCATCTTCCACTACCTACCAAGAGTCTCTCATCTTCCGAACATACTCGCCTTCCTGGCCAGCACCGGCAGCTCACATGGCACTTTGGCAATAAACTGCTGAACCCCCTGTCACCTTCTTTCCCCAGCGACCCACCCCTAGGAACCGTCGTCCCTCACCACAATCGACATGTATTAACCAATCCCTATATCTGCTTTTGCAAACGTCGTACAGGATCTATGAGTAAGTGCATAGCGAAGCTAGTATACAGCTCAGTTTTATCTAAATTTGTCTATTTGGAATGTCAGCTGCTGTATTGCAGTATACATTTATCATACAATGTTTAACTTTGGTCATAGTGTATAAACCACAGAATTTACTCGTAAACATTCCTACTACCCTGATAATGCACTTGTATGTACCTCACCTACGTGCTTATCAAAACAATGGAAGTATCCAGCCTCGGTCTGATATTAAGGTCTCTACGATTATTCAACTCATTACCATCATGACCTCCCAGCTCATTAATATTGGTAATGTCTCAACTGTGTGTTTTCTTTCGAATGGCTATTTAAATTTATTAACCGTTATTTATTATTATCATTGTTCTTTATCACTGAACCCATAAATCCGCCCACCTACACACTCTCAAACAACCAATCCTACACCAACCTACTTGTGATCGTAATCATCAGTCTGGTCAGATACACACCCACATATCTTCCCACATATTCTCTCATACATCAACTCACTCACACACCGACTAACTCACACACACACACACACACACACACACACACACACACACACACACACACACACACACACACACCTACTACCATCATCCTTTCAGTTACCCGCTCGTTCATCCTATTACTAACTCAGCCACCGAGCTATCCACTTACTCATCCATTTACTTACTCATCTGGCCTCCCAATCGCTCAATTATGTTGCATTCCATAAGTTTTTCGATCCTTCTACTTACTTATCGTCCTTACTTACCCATCCACCTTTTTTACCCATTCATTTCCATATTTGTCTGTTGCTTACCTTGCGCCTATATCTACACCACCAAGCACCCTCCCTACCCGCTACCAACCGACTTACCTACCACCCACCTGCCATTCAACTACTTTCCACCACCAAGCAACCTGCCTGCCACCCACCTACCTATCCATGACCAACTAACTTTCATACCATCCACCTTCCTACCACACACTTACCTACCCATCAACAACCAACCTACCTGTGACCCACCTACCTATCTAGTTAACATCTTCCTACCACCCAACACCAACCATCCTAACTACCACACACCTACCTCCCTAGCGAACACCCATCGATTTCTTAACACCAGCTAACGTACCTACTACTTAATTCCCGAATAGCAAACAACCAGTCAACCTACTAACCATCTACATAAGTATCTATCATTCATACACCATCAACCAACCTACCTATAACCCACCTTCCCAACAACGTATCAACTACCTACCTATTCTACCTACCTACCTGTACACCACCAACCAAGCCACTTACTAACTACCTTCCCACCTAGCAACTCATATACCTACCAACCAGCAAACAACCCTCCTACCACCTACCCACTGGTCTACTACTTGCTCTCCATGCATCCATCATCCATCCATCAGCCACTGAAAATCACATGCGCCGCCATACACCCATATACCTGCCGTCCACATACTCACCACCCACCCAAGCACACTGCATCCAACCACATACCTGCCAACCAAACTTCTGCTTACCATTCAATCACGTAGTCACCTGCCTTCCACATGCAGTTCTCACCAGTCACCCATACACCTACCAGCCAGCCATGTACCTACCGACCAAACACAAACTTATCATCTATCCATATGCCATCTTACAGTTGCGTAACTACCATCCATACACCTACCTACCACTTACCAAAAAACCCATCACTCACCCAAAATTAATTTCATATTCTCTTAGACCAACCCAGATACTCATTACCTGCCCATCTACTCACCCATATACCCATCCGCTCACAACAACTCACAAACTTACCATCCACTCATATACTTACTTACCATCCACCCATCCACTCACTTTCCGCCGATATATCTGCCAGCTAACCACTTACCCAGCTTCTGCCCGTATACCAAATACTGAAATACCTACCCATCTCTGACCTAATTACTCACCAACATTTTTTCTATCCAACACGCACATACATACTCTATATCATCGGTATACGCACACTCAATCACATATCCCCCACCCATCCACTTGCTCACCACTTATCTGTTTACTTACCATTCATTCATCTTTCACGAACATACTCACTACCAAACCACATATTCACCATCCACCCATATATCTATCACCTACTTACATTCTTTCCACCCTCTAACATACTAACCAGCCACCCACACACTCACTGCTTAAGCACGTACTCACCACCCTCCCACATGTTTAGCACCCATCCATATACTCACCACCCACCCATACAGTCACCACCTACTCAAATACTCATCACCCACCTACAAACTCATCATCCACATGCATACTCACTAATAACTCACTCACAGCCGATACACCTGCTCACTATTCACCGATATGCTCACCACTCACCTACGTACGTATTCATCTCCCACACATACACTGCACCATCACACCTCTCTACCTTCCGCAGTCTTACCTACCATCCTATCCATCATCAAGCAACAAACCTATTAATTCACATACCATCCAAATGCCTACCAAGC
>NC_092227.1:22082750-22187750 GCF_036320965.1 Panulirus ornatus
TCATACTATTCGCCATTTCCCACAATAGCGAGGTAGCGTTAAGAACAGAGGACTGGGCCTTTGAGGGAATATCCTCACCTGGCCCCCTTCTCTGTTCCTTCTTTTGGAGAATTAAAAAAAAACCAGAGGGGAGGATTTCCAGCCCCCCGCTCCCTTCCCTTTTAGTCGCCTTCTACGACACGCAGATAATACGTGGGATGTATTGTTTCTCCCCTATCCCCAGGGATAATATATATATACATATATTTATATATATGTATATATATATATATATATATATATATATATATATATATATATATATATATATATATATATATATATATATATATATATATATATATATATATATATATATATATATATATATATATATATACATATGTAACCAGGATGAGAAAAAAGGAGAGATAAGTAGTATGTTTGAGGAAAGGAACCTGGATGTTTTGGCTCTGAGTGAAACGAAGCTCAAAGGTAAAGGGAAAGAGTGGTTTGGGATTGTCTTTGGAGTAAATTCAGGGGTTAGTGAGAAGACAAGAGCAAGGGAAGGAGCACTACTCCTGAAATAGGGGTTGTGGGAGTATGTGATAGAGTGTAAGAAAGTAAATTCTAGATTCATATGTGTAAAAGTGAAAGTTGATGGAGAGAGATGAGTGATTATTGGTGCATATGCATCTGGGCATGAAAAGAAAGATCATTAGAGGCAAGTGTTTTGGGAGAAGCTGAATGAGTGTCTTAGTGGTTTTGATGCACAAGACCGGGTTATAGTGATGGGTGATTTGAATGCAAAGGTGAGTAATGTGGCAGTTGAGGGAATAATTGGTATACATGGGGTTTTCAGTGTTGTAAATGTAAATGGTGAAGAGATTATTGATTTATTTGCTGAAAAAGGACTGGTGATTGGGAATACCTGGTTTAAAAAGCGAGATATACATAAGTATACGTATGTAAGTTGGAGAGATGGTTAGAGAGCGTTATTGGATTACGTGTTATATGATAGGCGCGCGAAAGAGAGACTTTTGGATGTTAATGTGCTGAGAGGTGCAACTGGAGGGATGTCTGATCATTATCTTGTGAAGTTGAGGGTCAAGATTTCTAGGGGTTTTCAGAAAAGGAGAGAGAATGTTGGGGTGAAGAGAGTGGTGAGAGTAAGTGAGCTTAGTAAGGAGACTTTTGTGAGGAGGTACCAGGAGAGACTGATTACAGAATGGAAAGAGGTGAGAACAAAGGAAGTAAGGGGAGTAGCGGAGGAATGGGATGTATTAAGGGAAGCAGTGATAGCTTGCACAAAACATGCTTGTGGCATGAGAAGTGTGGGAGGTGGGTTGATTAGAAAGGGTAGTGAGTGGTGTGATGAAGAAGTAATATTATTAGTGAAAGTGAAGAGAGAGGCATTTGGACGATTTTTGCAGGAAAAAAATGCAAATGAGTGGGAGATGAATAAAAGAAAGAGGCAGGTGTTCAAGAGAAAGGTGCAAGAGGTAAAAAAGAGGGCAAATGAGAGTTGGGTTGAGAGAGTATTATTAAATTTTACGGAGAATAAAAAGATGTTTTGGAAGGAGGTAAATGAAGTGCATTAGACAAGGGAGCAAATGGGAACTTCAGTGAAGGGGGCTAATGGGGAGGTGATAACAAATAGTGGTGATGTGAGAAGGAGATGGAGTGAGTATTTTGAAGGTTTGTTGAATGTGTTTGATGATAGAGTGGCAGATATAGGGTGTTTCGGTCGAGTTGGTGCGCAAAGTGAGAGGGTTAGTGAAAATGATTGGGTAAACAGAGAAGGGGTAGTAAAAGCTTTGTGGAACATGAAAGCCCACAAGGCAGCACGTTTGTATGGTATTGCAGTGGAATTTAATAAAAAAGGGGGTGACTGTATTGTTGATTTTTTGGTAACGTAATTTAATGTATGTATGATTCATGGTGAGGTGCCTGAGGATTGTCGAAATGCTTGCATAGTGCCATTGAACAAAGGCAAAGGGGATAAGAGTGTGTGCCCAAATTACAGAGGTATAAGTCTGTTGAGTATTCCTGGTAAATTATATGGGAGGGTATTGATTAAGAGGGTTAAGGCATGTACCGAGCATCAGAAAGGGGAAGAGCAGTGTGGTTTCAGAAGCGGTAGAGGATGTGTGGATCAGGTGTTTGCTTTGAAGAATGTATGTGACAATACTTAGGAAAGCAAATGGATTTGTATGTAGCATTTTTGGATCTGGAGAAGGCGTATAATAGAGTTGATAGAGATGCTCTGTGGAAGGTATTTATAATATATTGTGTAGGAGGCAAGTTGTTAGAAGCTGTGAAAAGTTTTTATCGAGGATGTAAGGCATGTGTACGTGCAGGAAGAGAGGAAAGTGATTGGTTCTCAGTGAATGTAGGTTTGCGGCAAGGGTGTGCGATGTGTCCATTGTTGTTTAATCTGTTTATGGATGGGGTTGTTAGGGAGGCGAATGCAAGAGTTTTGAAAAGATGGGCAAGTGTTCAGTCTGTTATGGGTGAGAAAACTTGTGACGTGAGTCAGTTGTTGTTCGCTGATGATACAGCTCTGTTGGCTGATTCATGTGAGAAACTGCAGAAGCTGGTGACTGAGTTTGGTAAAGTGTGTGAAAGAAGAAAGTTAAGAGTAAATGTGAATAAGAGCAAGGTTATTAGGTACAGTAGGGTTGAGGGTCAAGTCAATTGGGAGGTAAGTTTGAATGGAGAAAAACTGGAGGAAGTAAAGTTTTTTAGATATCTGGGAGTGGATCTGGCAGCGGATGGAACCATGGAAGCGGAACTGAATCATAGGGTAGGGGAAGGAGCGAGAATTCTCGGAGCCTTGAAGAATATTTGGAAGTCGAGAACATTATCTCGGAAAGCAAAAATGGGTATGTTTGGAGGAATAGTGGTTCCAACAATGATGTATGGTTACGAGGCTATGGATAGAGTTGTGCGCAGGAGGGTGGATGTGATAGAAATGAGGTGTTTGAGGACAATATGTGGTGTGAGGTGTTTTGGTCGAGTAAGTAATGTAAGGGTAAGAGAGATGTGTAGAAATAAAAAGAGTGTGGTTGAGAGGGCAGAAGAGGGTGTTTTGAAATGTCTTGGTCACATGGAGAGAATGAGTGAGGAAAGATTGACCAAGAGGATATATGTGTCAGAGGTGGAGGGAACGAGAAGTGGGAGACCAAATTGGAAGTGGAAAGATGGAGTGAAAAAGATTTTGAGTGATCGGGGCCTGAACATGCCGGAGGGTGAAAGGCGGACAAGGAATATTGTGCATTGAAACGATGTGGTATACCAGGGTCAACGTGCTGTCATGGATTGATCCAGGGCATATGAAGCTTCTAGGGTAAACTTAGGAAAGTTGTCTGGGGCCTGGATTCGAGAAGGGAGCTGTGGTTTCGGTGCATTATTACATGACAGGTAGAGACTGAGTGTGAACGAATGGGGCCTTTGTTGTCTTTTCCTAGCGCTACCTCACACAGATGAGGCGGGAGGGGGTTGTTATTCCATATGTGGCGAGGTGGCGAGGGAATTAATAAAGGCAGACAGTATGAATTGTGTACATGTGTATGAATGTATATGTCTGTGTGTTTATATATATGTATACATTGAAATATATTGGCATTTATATTTGCGTTTGCGGACGTATATATATATACATGTGTATGTGGGTTTGTTGGGCCATTCTTTCGTCTGTTTCCTTGCGATACCTCGCTAACGCGGGAGACAGCGAAAAAAGGAAAATAACATTAAAAAAAGAAAAAGAAAAAAAAGAATTATATATATACATATATATATATATATATATATATATATATATATATATATATATATATATATATATATATATATATACATATATATATATATATATATATATATATATATATATATATATATATATATATATATATATATATATATTTTTTTTTTTTTTTTTGCTTTGTCGCTGTCTCCCGCGTTTGCGAGGTAGCGCAAGGAAACAGACGAAAGAAATGGCCCAACCCACCCCCATACACATACCTTGATTCAATCCACTGACAGCACGTCAACCCCGGGATACCACATCGCTCCAATTCACTCTATTCTTTGCCCGCTTTTCACCCTCCTGCATGTTCAGGCCCCGATCACACAAAATCTTTTTCACTCCATCTTTCCACCTCCAATTTGGTCTCCCACTTCTCCTCGTTCCCTCCACCTCCGACACATATATCCTATTGGTCAATCTTTCCTCACTCATTCTCTCCATGTGCCCAAACCATTTCAAAATACCCTCTTCTTCTCTCTCAACCACGCTCTTTTTATTTCCACACATCTCCCTTACCCTTACATTACTTACTCGATCAAGCCACCTCACACCACACATTGTCCTCAAACATCTCATTTCCAGCACATCCATCCTCCTGCGCACAACTCTATCCATAGTCCACGCCTCGCAACCATATAATATTGTTGGAACCACTATTCCTTCAAACATACCCATTTTTGCTTTCCGAGATAATGTTCTCGACTTCCACACATTCTTCAGGGCTCCCATAATTTTCGCCCCCTCCCCCACCCTATGATCCACTTGGGAACTTTTCGTGTTTCATTTTCCCCGTGCACTCATAGGAATATCTTGATCACGTGCAAAATTGTGATCCTTTCCAACATATATATATATATATATATATATATATATATATATATATATATATATATATTTTTTTTTTTTTTCTTTTTGCTTTGTCGCTGTCTCCCGCGTTTCCGAGGTAGCGCAAGGAAACAGACGAAAGAAATGGCCCAACCCACCCTCATACACATGTATATACATACGTCCACACACGCAAATATACATACCTACACAGCTTTCCATGGTCTACCCCAGATGCTTCATATGCCCTGTTACAATCCACTGACAGCACGTCAACTCCGGTATACCACATCGATCCAATTCACTCTATTCCTTGCCCGCCTTTCACCCTCCTGCATGTTCAGGCCCCGATCACACAAAATCTTTTTCACTCCATCTTTCCACCTCCAATTTGGTCTCCCACTTCTTCTCGTTCCCTCCACCTCCGACACATATATCCTATTGGTCAATCTTTCCTCACTCATTCTCTCCATGTGCCCAAACTATTTCAAAATACCCTCTTCTGCTCTCTCAACCACGCTCTTTTAATTTCCACACATCTCTCTTACCCTTACATTACTTACTCGATCAAACCACCTCACCCCACACATTGTCCTCAAACATCTCATTTCCAGCACATCCATCCTCCTGCGCACAACTCTATCCATAGCCCAGCCCTCGCAACCATACATTGTTGGAACCACTATTCCTTTAAACATACCCATTTTTGCTTTCCGAGATAATGTTCTCGACTTCCACAAATTCTTCAAGGCTCTCAGGATTTTCGCCCCCTCCCCACCCTATGATTCCCTTCCGCTTCCATGATTCCATCCGCTGCCAGATCCACTCCCAGATATCTAAAACATTTTACTTCCTACAGTTTTTCTCCATTCAACTTACCTCCCAATTGACTTGACACTCAACCGTACTGTACCAAATAACCTTGCTCTTATTCACATTTACTCTTAACTTTCTTCTTTCACACACTTTACCAAACTCAGTCACCAGCTTCTGTATTTTCTCACATGAATCAGCCACCAGCGCTGTATCATCAGCGAATAACAACTGACTCACTTCCCAAGCTCTCTCATCCACAACAAACTTCATACTTGCCCCTCTTTCCAAAACTCTTGCATTCACCTCCCTAACAACTCCATCCATAAACAAATTAAACAACCATGGAGACATCACACATCCCTGCCGCAAACCGACATTCACTGAGAACCATATATATATATATATATATATATATATATATATATATATATATATATATATATATATATATATATATATATATATTTTTTTTTTTTTTTTTTTTTTTTATACTTTGTCGCTGTCTCCCGCGTTTGCGAGGTAGCGCAAGGAAACAGACGAAAGAAATGGCCCAACCCACCCCCCCATACACATGTACATACACACGTCCACACACGCAAATATACATACCTACACAGCTTTCCATGGTTTACCCCAGACGCTTCACATGCCTTGCTTCAATCCACTGACAGCACGTCAACCCCTGTATACCACATGACTCCAATTCACTCTATTTCTTGCCCTCCTTTCACCCTCCTGCATGTTCAGGCCCCGATCACACAAAATCTTTTTCACTCCATCTTTCCACCTCCAATTTGGTCTCCCTCTTCTCCTCGTTCCCTCCACCTCCGACACATATATCCTCTTGGTCAATCTCTCCTCACTCATTCTCTCCATGTGCCCAAACCATTTCAAAACACCCTCTTCTGCTCTCTCAACCACGCTCTTTTTATTTCCACACATCTCTCTTACCCTTACGTTACTTACTCGATCAAACCACCTCACACCACACATTGTCCTCAAACATCTCATTTCCAGCACATCCATCCTCCTGCGCACATCTCTATCCATAGCCCACGCCTCGCAACCATACAGCATTGTTGGAACCACTATTCCCTCAAACATACCCATTTTTGCTTTCCGAGATAATGTTCTCGACTTCCACACATTTTTCAAGGCTCCCAAAATTTTCGCCCCCTCCCCCACCCTATGATCCACTTCCGCTTCCATGGTTCCATCCGCTGCCAGATCCACTCCCAGATATCTAAAACACTTCACTTCCTCCAGTTTTTCTCCATTCAAACTCACCTCCCAATTGACTTGACCCTCACCCCTACTGTACCTAATAACCTTGCTCTTATTCACATTTACTCTCAACTTTCTTCTTCCACACACTTTACCAAACTCAGTCACCAGCTTCTGCAGTTTCTCACATGAATCAGCCACCAGCGCTGTATCATCAGCGAACAACAATTGACTCACTTCCCAAGCTCTCTCATCCCCAACAGACTTCATACTTGCCCCTCTTTCCAGGACTCTTGCATTTACCTCCCTTACAACCCCATCCATAAACAAATTAAACAACCATGGAGACATCACACACCCCTGCCGCAAACCTACATTCACTGAGAACCAATCACTTTCCTCTCTTCCTACACGTACACATGCCTTACATCCTCGATAAAAACTTTTCACTGCTTCTAACAACTTGCCTCCCACACCATATATTCTTAATACCTTCCACAGAGCATCTCTATCAACTCTATCATATGCCTTCTCCAGATCCATAAATGCTACATACAAATCCATTTGCTTTTCTAAGTATTTCTCACATACATTCTTCAAAGCAAACACCTGATCCACACATCCTCTACCACTTCTGAAACCGCACTGCTCTTCCCCAATCTGATGCTCTGTACATGCCTTCACCCTCTCAATCAATACCCTCCCATATAATTTACCAGGAATACTCAACAAACTTATACCTCTGTAATTTGAGCACTCACTCTTATCCCCTTTGCCTTTGTACAATGGCACTATGCACGCATTCCGCCAATCCTCAGGCACCTCACCATGAGTCATACATACATTAAATAACCTTACCAACCAGTCAACAATACAGTCACCCCCTTTCTTAATAAATTCCACTGCAATACCATCCAAACCTGCTGCCTTGCCGGCTTTCATCTTCCGCAAAGCTTTTACTACCTCTTCTCTGTTTACCAAATCATTTTCCCTAACCCTCTCACTTTGCACACCACCTCGACCAAAACACCCTATATCTGCCACTCTGTCATCAGACACATTCAACAAACCTTCAAAATACTCATTCCATCTCCTTCTCACATCACCGCTACTTGTTATCACCTCCCCATTTACGCCCTTCACTGAAGTTCCCATTTGCTCCCTTGTCTTACGCACCCTATTTACCTCCTTCCAGAACATCTTTTTATTCTCCCTAAAATTTACTGATAGTCTCTCACCCCAACTCTCATTTGCCCTTTTTTTCACCTCTTGCACCTTTCTCTTGACCTCCTGTCTCTTTCTTTTATACTTCTCCCACTCAATTGCATTTTTTCCCTGCAAAAATCGTCCAAATGCCTCTCTCTTTATATATATATAAATATATATCTTTTTTTTTCATACTATTCGCCATTTCCCGCATTAGCGAGGTAGCGTTATGATCAGAGGACTGGGCCTTAGAGGGAATATCGTCACCTGGCCCCCTTCTCTGTTCCTTCTTTTGGATAATTATAAAAAACGAGAGGGGAGGATTTCCAGCCACCCCATCCCTCGCCTTTTAGTCGCCTCCTTCTACGACACGCAGGGAATACGTGGGAAGTATTCTTTCTCCCCTATCACCAGGGATTATATATATATATATATATATATATATATATATATATATATATATATATATATATATATATATATATATATATATATATATATATATATATGTTGAGATGTATACGTATATATATGTGCTTGTCTGGACGTCTATGTATATAGATGGGTATATGGGTGGGTTTGGCCATTCTTTCGTCTGTTTCCTTGTGTTACCTCGCTAATGCGGGACACAGCGAGAAAGTATCATACAAATGAAATATATATATATATATATATATATATATATATATATATATATATATATATATATATACATATATATATATATATATATATATATATATATATATATATATATATATATATATATATATATATATATATATATATATGTATATATATATATATATATATATATATATATATATATATATATATATATGGATGTGCTGGAAATGAGATGTTTGAGGACAATGTGTGGTGTAAGGTGGTTTGATCGAGTAAGTAACGTAAGGGTAAGAGAGATGTGTGGAAATAAAAAGAGCGTGGTTGAGAGAGCAGAAGAGGGTGTTTTGAAATGGTTTGGGCACATGGAGAGAATTAGTGAGGAAAGATTGACCAAGAGGATATATGTGTCGGAGGTGGAGGGAACGAGGAGAAGAGGGAGACCAAATTGGAGGTGGAAAGATGGAGTGAAAAAGATTTTGTGTGATCGGTGCCTGAACATGCAGGAGGGTGAAAGGAGTGCAAGGAATAGAGTGAATTGGAGTGGTGTGGTATACCGGGGTTGACGTGCTGTCAGTGGATTGAATCAAGGCATGTGAAGCGTCTGGGGTAAACCATGGAAAGCTGTGTAGGTATGTATATTTGCGTGTGTGGACGTATGTATATACATGTGTATGGGGGTGGGTTGGGCCATTTCTTTCGTCTGTTTCCTTGCGCTACCTCGCAAACGCGGGAGACAGCGACAAAGCCAAAAAAAAAAAAAAAAAAATATATATATATATATATATATATATATATATATATATATATATATATATATATATATATATATATATATATATATATATATATATATATATATATATATATATATATATATATATATATATATATATATATATATATATATATATATATATATATATATATATATATATATATGTTGGAAAGGATCACAATTTTGCACGTGATCAAGATATTCCTATGAGTCCACGGGGAAAATGAAACACGAAAAGTTCCCAAGTGCACTTTCGTGTAATAATCACATCATCAGGGGATACACAAGAGAGAAGTATAGCAGTCAGTTGATATACATCGAAGAGGCGAAGCTAGGGCGCCATTTGATTAACATGTTTAATCACATGTATATATATATATATATATACATATATATATATATATATATATATATATATATATATATATATATATATATATATATATATATATATATATATATATATATATATATATATATATATATATATATATATATATATATATATATATATATATATATATATATATATATATATATATATATATATATATATATATATATATATATATATATATATATATATATATATATATATATATATATATATATATATATATATATATATATATATATATATATATATATATATATATATATATATATATATATATATATATATATATATATATATATATATATATATATATATATATATATATATATATATATATATATATATATATATATATATATATATATATATATATATATATATATATATATATATATATATATATATATATATATATATATATATATATATATATATATATATATATATATATATATATATATATATATATATATATATATATATATATATATATATATATATATATATATATATATATATATATATATATATATATATATATATATATATATATATATATATATATATATATATATATATATATATATATATATATATATATATATATATATATATATATATATATATATATATATATATATATATATATATATATATATATATATATATATATATATATATATATATATATATATATATATATATATATATATATATATATATATATATATATATATATATATATATATATATATATATATATATATATATATATATATATATATATATATATATATATATATATATATATATATATATATATATATATATATATATATATATATATATATATATATATATATATATATATATATATATATATATATATATAGGTGGACTGGAGCGGGGGGATAGAAAACCTCCCCTCCTTGTATCTTAACTTTCTAAAAGGTGAAACAGAAGAAAGAGTCACGCGGGGAGTGCTCATCGTCCTCAAAGTCAGGAAGAATGATTTAGTAAACAGGGAAGATAAAAGCCGGCAAGGAGGACTAGTTGGTGAGGATATTCAATGTATGTATGGCTCATGGTGAAGTGCCTGAGGATTTGAGGAATGCATGCATAGTGCCATTGTAGAAAAACAGGGGATAAAGGTGAGAGTTGAAATTGCAGAGGTATAGGTGTGTTGAGTATTCCTGTAAAATTTTATGGGAGGGTATTGATTGAGAGGGTGAAGGCATGTACAGAGCATCAAATTGGGGGATGGGCAGTGTAGTTTCAGAAGTGGTAGAGGATGTTTGCATCAGGTGTTTGCTTGGAAAATTGCGTGTGAGAAATACTTAGAAAACCAAATGGATTTGTATGTAGCATTTATTGATCTAGAGAAAGCATATGATAGAGTTGATAAAGATGCTCTGCGGAAGTTATTAAGAATGTATGGTGTGGGAGGCAAATTGCTAGAAGCAGTGAAAAGTTTTTATCGAGGATATGAGGCATGTGTATGAGTAGGAAGAGAGGAAAGTGATTGGTTCGCAGTGAATGTCGGTTTGCAGCAGGGATGCGTGATGTCTACATTGCTGTTTATTTTCTTATGGATGGGTTGGTTTGGGAGGTGACTGCTAGAGTTTTGGAAAGAAGGGCAAGTATACAGTTTGTTGTGGATGAGAGGGCTTGGGAAGTGAGTCAGTTGTTGTTCGCTGATGATACAGCTCTGGTGGCTAATTCCGTTGAGAAACTGTAGAAGCTGGTGACTCAGTTTGGTAAAGTGTTTGAGAGAAGAAAGCTGAGAGTAAATGTGAATAAGAGCAAGGTTATTTGGTACAGTTGGGTTGAAGGACAAGTCAATTGGTAGGTAAGTTTGGATTGAGAAAAACTGGAGGAAGTGAATTGTTTTAGATATCTGGGAGTGGATCTGGCACCGGATGGAACTCTGGAAGCGGGAGTGAATCACAGGGTGGGGGAAGGGCGGAAGTTCTGGGAGCGTTGAAAAATGTGTGGAAGGCGAGAACGTTACCTCAGAAAGCAAAAATGAATTTTTGTTTGAAGGAATAGTGGTTCCAACATTGTTATATGGTTGCCAGGCATGTGCTATAGATGGAGTTGTGCGGAAGAGGTTGGATGTGCTGGAAATGAGATTTTGAGGACAATATGTGGTGTGAGGTGGCTTGATCGAGTAAGTAATGAAAGAGTAAGACAGATGTGTGGTAATAAAAAGAGTGTGGTTGAGAGAGCAACAGAGGATGTTTTGAAATGGTTTGATCACATGGAGAGAATGAGTGAGGAAAGATTGACAAAGACGATATATGTGTCACAGGTGGAGGGAACGAAAAGTGGGAGACCAAATTGGAATGAAAAAGATTTTGAGCGATCGGGGCCTGAACATGCTTGAGGATGAATGGTGTGCAAAGAATAGGGTAAATTGGAACGATGTGGTATATCGGGGTCGACTTGCTCTCAATGAATTGAACCAGGGTATGTGAAGCGTCTGGGGTAAACCATGGAAATTTGTTTCGGGCCTGGATGTGGAAAGGAGCTGTGGTTTCGGTGCATTATACAATGTGGCCTTTGTTGTCTTTTCCTAGCGCTACCTCGAGCGCATACGGGGGGAGGGGGCTGTCATTTCATGTGTGGCGTGGTGGCGACGGGAATGAATAAAGGCAGCAAGTATGAATTATGTTCATGTGCATATATGTATATGTCTGTGTATGTATTTTTATGTATACTTTGAAATGTATAGGTATGTATATGTGCGTGTGTGGACGTGTATATATATATATATACATGTGTATGTGTGTGCGTTGGGCCACTCTTTCATCTGTTTCCTTGCGCTACCTCGCTAACGCGGAGACAGTGATAAAGTATAATGAATAAGTATAAATATATATATATATATATATATATATATTTATATATATATATATATATATATATATATATATATATATATATATATATATATATATATATATATATATATATATATATATATATATATATATATATATATATATATATATATATATATTTATATATTTATTATACTTTGTCGCTGTCTCCCGCGTTTGCTAGGTAGCGCAAGGAAACAGACGAAAGAAATGGCCCAACCCCCCCCATACACATGTATATACACACGTCCACACACGCAAATATACACACCTACACAGCTTTCCATGGATTACCCCAGACGCTTCACATGCCTTGATTCAATCCACTGACAGCACGTCAACCCCGGTATACCACATCGCTCCAATTCACTCTATTCCTTGCCCTCCTTTCACCCTCCTGCATGTTCAGGCCCCGATCACAAAAAATCTTTTTCACTCCATCTTTCCACCTCCAATTTGGTCTCCCTCTTCTCCTTGTTCCCTCCACCTCCGACACATATATCCTCTTGGTCAATCTTTCCTCACTCATCCTCTCCATGTGCCCAAACCACCTCAAAACACCCTCTTCTGCTCTCTCAACCACGCTCTTTTCATTTCCATACATCTCTCTTACCCTCACGTTACTCACTCGATCAAACCACCTCACACCACACAATGTCCTCAAACATCTCATTTCCAGCACATCCATCCTCCTGCGCACAACTCTATCCATAGCCCACGCCTCGCAACCATACAACATTGTTGGAGCCACTATTCCTTCATACATACCCATTTTTGCTTTCCGAGATAATGTTCTCGACTTCCACACATTCTTCAAGGCCCCAGGAATTTTCGCCCCCTCCCCCACCCTATGATCCACTTCCGCTTCCATGGTTCCATCCGCTGCCAGATCCACTCCCAGATATCTAAAACACTTCACTTCCTCCAGTTTTTCTCCATTCAAACTCACCTCCCAATTGAATTGACCCTCAACCCTACTGTACCTAATAACCTTGCTCTTATTCACATTTACTCTTAACTTTCTTCTTCCACACACTTTACCAAACTCAGTCACCAGCTTCTGCAGTTTCTCACATGAATCAGCCACCAGCGCTGTATCATCAGCGAACAACAACTGACTCACTTCAAAAGCTCTCTCATCCCCAACAGACTTCATACTTGCCCCTCTTTCCAAAACTCTTCCATTTACCTCCCTAACAACCCCATCCATAAACAAATTAAACAACCATGGAGACATCACACACCCCTGCCGCAAACCTACATTTACTGAGAACCAATCACTTTCCTCTCTTCCTACACGTACACATGCCTTACATCCTCGATAAAAACTTTTCACTGCTTCTAACAACTTTCCTCCCACACCATATATTCTTAACACCTTCCACAGAGCATCTCTATCAACTCTATCATATGCCTTCTCCAGATCCATAAATGCTAAATACAAATCCATTTGCTTTTCTAAGTATTTCTCACATACATTCTTCAAAGCAAACACCTGATCCACACATCCTCTACCACTTCTGAAACCACACTGCTCTTCCCCAATCTGATGCTCTGTACATGCCTTCACCCTCTCAATCAATACCCTCCCATATAATTTACCAGGAATACTCAACAAATTTATACCTCTGTAATTTGAGCACTCACTCTTATCCCCTTTGCCTTTGTACACTGGCACTATGCACGCATTCCGCCAATCCTCAGGCACCTCACCATGAGTCATACATACATTAAATAACCTTACCTACCAGTCAACAATACAGTCACCCCCTTTTTTAATAAATTCCACTGCAATACCATCCAAACCTGCTGCCTTGCCGGCTTTCATCTTCCGCAAAGCTTTTACTACCTCTTCTCTGTTTACCAAATCATTTTCCCTAACCCTCTCACTTTGCACACCACCTCGACCAAAACACCCTATATCTGCCACTCTATCATCAAACGCATTCAACAAACCTTCAAAATACTCACTCCATCTCCTTCTCACATCACCACTACTTGTTATCACCTCCCCATTTGCGCCCTTCACTGAAGTTCCCATTTGCTCCCTTGTCTTACGCACTTTATTTAACTCCTTCCAGAACATCTTTTTATTCTCCCTAAAATTTAATGATACTCTCTCACCCCAGCTCTCATTTGCCCTTTTTTTCACCTCTTGCGCCTTTCTCTTGACCTCCTGTCTCTTTCTTTTATACATCTCCCACTCAATTGCATTTTTTCCCTGCAAAAATCGTCCAAATGCCTCTCTCTTCTCTTTCACTAATACTCTTACTTCTTCATCTCACCACTCACTACCCTTTCTAATCAACCTACCTCCCACTCTTCTCATGCCACAAGCATCTTTTGCGCAATCCATCACTAATTCCCTAAATACATCCCATTCCTCCCCCACTCCCCTTACTTCCATTGTTCTCACCTTTTTCCATTCTGTACTCAGTCTCTCCTGGTACTTCCTCACACAGGTCTCCTTCTCAAGCTCACTTACTCTCACCACCCTCTTCACCCCAACATTCACTCTTCTTTTCTGAAAACCCATACAAATCTTCACCTTAGCCTCCACAAGATAATGATCAGACATCCCTCCAGTTGCACCTCTCAGCACATTAACATCCAAAAGTCTCTCTTTCGCACGCCTGTCAATTAACACGTAATCCAATAACGCTCTCTGGCCATCTCTCCTACTTACATAAGTATACTTATGTATATCTCGCTTTTTAAACCAGGTATTCCCAATCATCAGTCCTTTTTCAGCACATAAATCTACAAGCTCTTCACCATTTCCATTTACAACACTGAACACCCCATGTATACCAATTATTCCCTCAACTGCCACATTATTCACCTTTGCATTCAAATCACCCATCACTATAACCCGGTCAAGTGCATCAAAACCACTAACACACTCATTCAGCTGCTCCCAAAACACTTGCCTCTCATGATCTTTCTTCTCATGCCCGGTTGCATATGCACCAATAATCACCCACCTCTCTCCATCAACTTTCAGTTTTACCCATATTAATCAAGAATTTACTTTCTTACATTCTATCACATACTCCCACAACTCCTGTTTCAGGAGTATTGCTACTCCTTCCCTTGCTCTTGTCCTCTCACTAACCCCTGACTTTACTCCCCAGACATTCCCAAACCACTCTTCCCCCTTACCCTTGAGCTTCGTTTCACTCAGAGCCAAAACATCCAGGTTCCTTTCCTCAAACATACTACCTATCTCTCCTTTTTTCACATCTTGGTTACATCCACACACATTTAGGCACCCCACTCTGAGCCTTCGAGGAGGATGAGCACTCCCCGCGTGACTCCTTCTTCTGTTTCCCATTTTAGAAAGTTAATACAAGGAGGGGAGGATTTCTGGCCCCCTGCTCCCGTCCCCTCTAGTCGCTTTCTACGACACGCGAGGAATACGTGGGAAGTATTCTTCGCGTGACTGCTGCATTTATATATATATATATATATATATATATATATATATATATATATATATATATATATATATATATATATATATATATATATATATATATATATATATATATATTCTTATGAGTCTACGGGGAAAATGAAACACGAAAAGTTCCCAAGTGCACTTTCGTGTAATAATCACATCATCAGGGGAGACACAAGAGAGAAATATAACAGTCAGTTGATATACATCGAAGAGCCGAAGCTAGGACGCTATTTGGTAAACATGTGATTGTCCAATTACCAAATACCAAATGTTTACCAAATGTATATATATATATATATATATATATATATATATATATATATATATATATATATATATATATATATATATATATATATAGTAGAAACTTTAAATCGGGTTCAACAATCCTTGAAATTTTCGATGACTGCTGCATTTTCAACACCTCTATTGACTTTTTTTCTTATTTTCCAAAATTCATATGTAATCAATACACATGTTCCCCTGGACAGTTTGAAATTAGAACTTTGGAATAGAATTATTTACCCTAGTCAAACAATTAACACAAATAAAGTGCATAAATTCGACCCTTATATATGGATATTACATAGGACAGAGAAATTACTTTTCCACTCTCTAAAAGTGAGATCTTTTTTTGAAACTATTGTTGTAAGTGATTTTGATCCTTTGTCCTTTATAGCCTACACTTAAATAACTCAGGAAGCATTCAATTCAATATTTCAGCAATTCAGCGTTACAGAACCAGTAGTGAAGTTTTGGTGAATCCATTTAACACAGTTAATGTTTAAAAAACTACCGTTTCCCACGGGAAATTATTTCAGACTGGAATGAGAAATTCTATGTTGGAATATGTGAACAAAATTGACGGTGAACTGATGATAAAATCTTATGCAAACGACTACAACGTTTGGAATGTCATGATTATGAAAATGTGCCTGAAACAGAAAGATGAAACTGATTGATTATTGATTCTTACGGTGGATAAACTTAACCCGCTGAGTTTCTATGTTCAACTATGAGCTGTCGCCTCGTCTTACACTCCAGATTGCAAAATAGCGGAAGAAGTGTGTAGGTCACGTTTGATTTTAGCGATGGTTGTTGGTTAGTTTTATGTCCACTGTTTAGATATAAACGCATTTTTTTCTATAAAGTAAGTTCTGCATTTTCACTGTAAGCCTACGTTTCGCGTCCACAATTTGTTGGCTAGAGTAGTACTTGCTTTGGTACCTTTGGCTTCTCAAGTTTCACAATAGCCAGTCATAATAAGAAAGGTTGAGACTTAGATGTGATATAGTTTGATTTTCGAACACTTTCAAATAGATACCAATTAGAAATTACTGATTGGAATTCCAGCTTATGATATAGGAAATCGAATCTGGGCTTGGAAACAACGCATGATATTGAATGGGGAAGGGTCTGTACTGACCATACATGGCAAGCGGGGTAACAAAAGACTCACTCGTAGAACTCATAATCTTCAATGCATATACCAGTGATATGGAGACAAGAGTCAACAAGAGAATTTCAGATCTTGGAAAGGAAACATAGATCTTGGAAGGAAACATATCCCAGTCTAAGTAAGTCTAGCTAAAAGTGATTTAATCAGATAATGTAATTAAAGACGTGGCTAGTTGACTTCAGCGAAGACAAACGGACAGCAATACAATCTGGTGGTACAGATATTGATAACGAACACAAAATCCTTTGTAAAAGGAAGAAAAAGACCTTGGAGTGACCATCAGTCATGCCAAGCTGTATTTAATAAAGTCAACAGAATGTTAGCTTTAATATATAGAAAACAGATAACAGAATGAAGGATTCAGTATTCACCCAATCTTTATAACCTCTTCGTCAGACGTTAATTGGAATATGCTTTTCAGTTATAAAAACCAAGCTTAATCAGAAATGAAGAAAAATGAGAAGGGAATCAAAGAATAACAAATCTAATTACGTCATTCAGAAATAAGCCTCTTGTAGGGGCTCAGAAACCTAGAATTATATTCTCTACAAAAAACAGAGTCCGACGAGATCAAACAGAAGTTTTCAAGATGTTAAATGATTTCAACAACATATCATCCGAAAATTTCTTCACAATAGATAGAAACTCAGTGATCTGAAGTATTTCTATATATGTAATAGAAGCGCGCATAAAGATTTTTTTTTCACTTTTTCGGTTGTAGAACATTGGAATACACTGCCACTAGATGTAAATGCAGCAACTATCAACATTTTCAAATCAGTACTCAACAAATACTTCAATATCCGCCATCAGCAAACAGTACTGTCCAAAGAAAGAAAATAAAATTTCTTTTGAAACAATCAGCTACTTTTTGTTCTAGCGCCAAGCTGCAGAGAAGGCCACTGCACGCAGAGTAGGGGAACTTTTCCTATTCACACTTTCCTAAAAGAAAAAAAAGAAAGAAAAGATTTACCTGGAATTATATTACTGCCATAATACATAGTGTATTTTTCTTTTCTGGTAGCTGGTGAGCCGGAGGGAGTGGTGAGTATTCAGATGCCATCTGCTTTACTGCACTATTTAATCACAAACATTATTATGACTGCGGATAGCCTCGTAATAAGCTTCCCTTATACTCCCACCCATAGACTCTGTTGCATTAATGGAGTATGGGCTGTGGTCTCTACCACGGACTCTTGTAATAATGAAATATACTGTTCTCTTAACACAGACTTATGTGGTACTGATATATGTGCTGTACTCTCTAGCAAAGACTCATATGGTACTGCAGTATAGGTCTTGCTGAGTACTATAGACACATTTGGTACAAAATTATGGTTGTGCTCCTTACCACAGATTTTTGTGATAATAGAATATGGGTTGTACTCCTTCCACAGAATACTGTGGTATTGAAATATGGGTTTATTCCTACCAGATATTCTTTTGATAATGAAATATGGGTTGTACTCCTACCACAGAATACTGTGGTATTGAAATATGGGTTTATTCCTACCAGAGATTCTTTTGATAATGAAATATAGGTTGTACTCCTACCATAGACACTTGGGGTAATGGAATATGTTTACATGAATTTACATGAGAAGGACAGACAGACAACAGGAGACCTGATTGACCCACGACTGGGTTGTCCGGTAAAAAAATGATAAGAAGAAAACGCAATTCCGCTCATTTCTTTTAAGCTATCACCGACTCCCTCTTGCTGCATAGTAGCCCTCTAGCGTTCCGATAACACTGTCGTTTATAAGTTTGTTTCTAGCGTTTTTGTTAGAGTATACCTGAATACATGAAATACTTGTCTAAACGACTTTTGAGGGTATTCATAATCTTAGCATCACTACATCTGACGGTAACTTATTCCAGTGCTCAACACACCTATAGGAAAAGATGTGTTTTCCCACGTCCGTGCTAATCTTTTAGCTTTGAGTTTTATTCCATTTGTCCTGGTAACCGTGTTTTCTTGTATTTCGAAAAGATGTTCGTGGTTTACTTTATCGAACTTGTTCCGAATTTTGAACACTTGGATTAAGTTGTCGCGGTCTATGTTTTTTAAGGGATAAGATATCCAATCATTATGCCTCTCTTCGTATGCCAGACTAAGTCGCTGCAAAGTCTATGTTTTTTAGGGATAAGAGATCCAATCGCTTTAGCCTCTCTTCGTATGCCAGATTTCTAAGGGATGGGATCAATTTTGTCGCGCGTCTTTGTACTTGCACTGATTTTTCCTATTCTTTTCTTATAGGTTGTAGACCAACACTGGACTGCATAATCAAGATCTGGTCTTACTAGAGAATCATAAAGTGTGAGAATTGTTTCTGGCTTCTTGTAATCTATATTCCTGGCTATGAAACCTAACATTTGGTTGCCTAACATTTGGTTGCCTTTTTTCCTTGTTGCTTGACAGTGTATAGTTTATTTCAGATTGTTGCCAATGATAGCTCCAAAGTCATTTTCTTCATTTACTTTAATCTCCAAATAGTTTGCAGTAGTAACGTATATTCTGGTCTCCCATGTGCATAACTTTACACTTGTCTACATTAAACTTCATTTGCCATCTGTTTGACCACTCTGCTAGTAAGTTAAGATCTCTTTGAATCTATGTGAGTGGGAGAGATGGTCAAAGGGCATTATTGGACCACGTCTTAATAGATAAGCGTATAAAAGAGAGATTTTTGCAAGTTAATGTGTAGAGAGGGGCAGCTGGAGGGATGTCTCATCACTACCTTGTGGAGACGAAAGGTGAAGATTTGTAGAGGTTTTCAAAATAGAAGAGAGAATGTTGAGAAGAGAGTGGTGAGAGTATGTGAGTTAGAGAGGAGACTTGTGTGAGGAAGGAGCAGGGGACATTGAGTGTAGAATGGCAAAAGGTGAGAGCAAATGACGTAAGGGGATTGGGTGAGGAATGGGAAGTATTTAGGGAAGCAGTGATGGCTTGCGCAAAAGATGCATGTGGCACAAGAAAGATGGGAGGTGGGCAGAGTAAAAAAGGTAGGGAGTGGTGAGATGAAGAAGATGAGTTGTTAGTGAAAAAGAAAAGAGAGGTGTTTGGACGATACTTGCAAGGAAGGAGTGTAAATGACTGGGAGATGTATAAAAGAAAGCGGCAAGGGGTAAAGTGAAAGGTGCAAAGTTTGAAAAATAGGACAAATGAGAATTGGGGTGACAAAGTATCACTACACTTTAGGGAGAATAAAAGAATGTTTTAGAAGGAAATAAATAACGAGAGTAAGACAAGAGAACAAATGGAAACATCGGTGAAGGGGGCAAGTAGAGAAGTGAGAACAGTTAGTGATGAAGTGTGAAGGAGATGGAGTGAGTATTTCGAAGGTTTATTGAATGTGTTTGATGATAGAGTGGCAGATATAGGGTGCTTTGGTCGGGTTGGTGTGCGAAGTGAGAGAGTCTGGGATAATGCCTTGGTTAAGAGAAAAGAGGTGGTGAAAGCTTTGCGGAAGATGAAATCCAGCAAGCCGGCCGGTTTGGATGGTATTGCAATGGAATTCATTAAAAAAAGGGGTGACTGTGTTGTTGATTGGTTGGTAAGGATATTCAGTGTGTGTATGGATAATAGCGAAGTGCCTCAGAATTGAAGAAATTCATTTGTTTATAGATGGGGTGGTTAGGGAGGTAAATGCACGTGTTTTGGAGAAAAGGGCAAGTATGCAGTCTGTTGGAGATAAGAGGATCTGGGAAGTGAGTCAGTAGTTGGTTGCTGATGATACAGCTATAGTAGCTGAAGGTGGTGACTGAATTTGGAAAAGTGTGTGAAAGGAGAAAGCTAAGAGTAAAGGTGAATAAGAGCAAGGCTATTATATTCAATAGGGTTGAGGGATAAGTTAATTTGGACGTGAATTTGAATGGAGAAAGGTAGGAGGAAGTGAAGTGTTTTAGATATCTGGGAGTGGACTTAGCAGCGAATGGAACCATGGAAGCGGAAGTGGGTCACAGGGTATGGGAGGGGGAGAAAGTTCTGGGAGCGATGAAGAATGTGTGGAAGAAGAGAACGTTATTTCGGAGAGCAAAAATGGGTATGTTTGAAGGAGTAGTGGCTCAAACAATGTTATACAGAGGAAGGTGGATGTGTTGGGAATGAAATGTTTGAGGACAATATGTGGCGTGCGGTGGTTTGATCGAGTAAGTGATGAAAGGGTGAGAGAGACGTGTGGAAATAAAAAGTGTGGTTGAGAGAGTAGAGGATGTGTGTTGAAATGGTTTGGACATATGGAGAGAATGAGCGAGGAAAGACTGACAAAGGTGATATATTTGGCAGAGTTGGAGGGAACAAGGAGAAGCGGGAGACCAGTTGGAGTTGAAAAGATTGAGTGAGGATGATACTGAGCAATCGGGGCCTGACAATGCAGGAGGATGAGAGGCGTACAAGGAATAGAGTGAATTGGAACGATGTTGTACACCGGTGTCGACATGCTGTCGATGGTCTGAATCAGGGCATGTGAAACGTCTGGTGTAATCGAGGAAAGGTTTGTGGGGCCTGGATGTGGATGGGGAAATGTGGTTTCGGTGCAGTACATTTAACAACTAAAGAATGAGTGTGAACGAATGTGGCCTTAACTGTCTGTTTTGCTGGTAGCTACTTCGATGAAGCAGGGGACAGGGGTGCTGTTTCCTCTGGAACAGGGTAGCGCCAGGAATGGATGAAGGCAAGCAAGTATGAATATGTACAGTCGCGGAACAAAGAACCAGGGCACAATTGGTGACTTCTGGCAACAGCCCTAGGAGTAAACACGGAGATGATAGTGAAAAGTTATGAATGGAGGGGTAACATTTGTATCAAATTGTGTAACTGGTTGACGAATCGCAGTCTCAGTCACTGCCATGTAGTCATATACTGGCGAAGATTTTGTGTATGAATACTTTATGTAACAGATGTGAATCATATATGTGTGTGTCTTGCGTAATATGTTAGTATAACATCTATCTATTACGTACATTTCATCGGTTGTATTAGGAATATGATTCATGTTTAGGGCCCTGCGGTGATAAAAGTATTTGTGGAGTCAACGGCATCTGTCTAGGGTGAGGGTTCACTATGAGACCGAAACCTCAAATACTTGAATATATCATACCAAATAATATTCTTCATTAATCAGTACTTTCGTCAATATGCTTTACTAACGGGATGCCACTGGAATACAGCGTTGTTGTTAATGATCCTTATCAGTTACGTTCTCAGTAAATACCAGATGCCTTCCTTGAAGACGGACAGAGCTTCACCAAGTACATGCACACTCATTGTTTGTTACTTCATTCAACTGGCAAAAAATCTATGTTGTTACTAAACTGACGTGGCCCTGATGCTAAAACATTCCTGTTAGGATGTCTACCCTTTCGCCACTCTATCATCAAGCACATTCAACAAACCTTCAGAATACTCGCTCCATCTCCTCTCTTCATCACTACCAGTTATTACTTCCTCACTTGCTCCCTTCACCAATGTTCCCATCTGTCCCTTGTCTTACGCACATTATTTGCCATCTTCCAAAACACCTTTATATTCTCCCTAAAATTTACTGATACTCTCTCACCCCAACTCTCATTTGTCCTCTTTTTCAACCCTTAGACGTTTCCTGTGAGCTTCTCCTGCTTTTAATTGTAAAAAATAAAGGAATAGAGAAGGGAATCAAGAGAGGATATCCCCTCTAAGGCTCAGTCTCTGTTTTTTACGTTATCTCATTAACGTGGGAAATGGCTAATATGTATGAGTGAAACGAAGATCAAAGGTAAAAGTGAAGAGTGGTTTGGGAATATCTTGAGTGTAGAGTCAGGGGTTAGAGAGAGGACAAGGGCAAGGGAAGGAGTAGCACTACTCCTGACACAGGAGTGGTGGGAGTATGTGATAGAGTGTAAGAAATTATACTCTAGATTGATATGGGTAAAACTGTAAGTGGTTGGAGAGACATGGGTGATTATTGGAGCATATACACGTGGACATGAGAAGAAAGATCATGAGAGGCAAGTGTTTTTGGAGCAGCTGAGTGAGTGTGCTAGTAGTTTTGATGCACGAGACCACGTTATAGTGATGGTTGATTTGAATGCAAAGATGACTAATGTGACAATTGAGGGAATAGTTGGTGAACATTGGGTGTTCAGTGTTGTAAATGAAAATGGTAAAGAGCTTGTATATATATGTGCTGAAAAAGAACAGGTGATTGGGAATACCTGGTTTAAAAAGAGAGATATACATAGGTATATGTATGTAAGTAGAAGAGATGGCCAAAATGCGTTATTGGATTACATGTTAATTGATAAGCGCGCGAAAGAGAGACTTTTGGATGTTAATGTGCTGAGAGGTGAAACTGGAGGGATGTCTAATAATTATCTTGTGGAGGCGAAGGTGAAGATTTGTAGAGGTTTGCAGAAAAGAAGAGAGGATGTTGAGGTGAAGAGAGTGGTGAGAGTAAATGAGCTTAGGAAGGAGACTTGTGTGAGGAAGTACCAGAAAAGAATAGACACAGAATGGAAAAAGGTGAGAACAAAGGACGTAAGGGGAGTGGGGGAGGAATGGGATGTATTTAAGGAAGTAATGATCGCTTGCGCAAAAGATGCTTGTGGCATGAGAAGCGTGGGAGGTTGGCAGATTAGAAAGGGTAGTGAGTGGTGGGATGAAGAAGTAACAGTATCAGTGAAAGAGAAGAGAGAGGCATTTGGACGATTTTTGCAGGCCAATAATGCAAATGACAGGGATATTTATAAAAGAAAGAGGCATGAGGTCAAGAGAAGGGTGAGAAAAGGTGAAAAAGAGGGCCAATGAGAGTTGGGGTGAGAGAGTATCATTAAATCTTAGGGAGAATAAAAAGATGTTTTGGGAGGAGGTAAATAAAGTGCGTAAGACAAAGGGGACAAATGGGAACATCAGTGAAGGAGGCTAAGGGTGTGGTGATAACAGGTAGTGGTGAGGTAAGAAGGAAATGGAGTGAGTATTTTGAGGTCTTTTGAATGTGTTTGATAATAGAGTGACAGATATAGGGTGTTTTGGTCGAGGTGGTGTGCGAAGTGAGAGGGTTAGAGAGAACGATTTGGTATACAGAGCAGAGGTAGTAAAAGCTTTGCGGAAGATGAAAGCCGGCAAGGCAGCGGATTTGGATGATATTGCAGTGAAATTTATAGAAAAGAGGGGTGACTCTATTGTTGACTGATTGGTAAGGTTATTCAATGTATGTATGACTCATGGTGAGGTGTCTAAGGATTGGCGCAATGCTTGCATAATGCCATTGTACAAAGTCAAAGGGAATAAAAGAAAGTGCTCAAATTACAGAGGTATGATTTTGTTGAGTATTCCTGGGAAATTATATGGGAGGGTATTGATTGAGAGGGTGAAGCCATGTGCAGAGCATCATATTGGGAAAGAACAGTGTGGTTTCAGATGTGGAAAGGATGTGTGGATCACGTGTTTGCTTTGAAGAATGAATGTGAGAAATACTTAGAAAAGCAAATGGATTTGTGTGTAGCATTTATGGATCTGGAGAAGGCATATGATAGAGTTGATAGAGATGCTCTTTGGAAGGTATTAAGAATATATAGTGCGGGAGGCAAGTTGTTAGAGGAGGTGAAAAGTTTTTATCGAGTATGTAAGGCGTGTGCACGAGTAGGAAGAGAGGAAGGTGATTGGTTCTCAGTGATTGTTGGTTTCCGGCAGGGGTGTGCGATGTCTCCATGGTTGTTTAATTTGTTTATGGATGGGGTTGTTAGGGATGTGAATGCAAGACTTTTGGAAAGAGGGGCAAGTATGAAGTTTGTTGTGGATGGAAGAGCTTGGGAAGTGAGTCAGCTGTTCTTCGCTGATGATACAGCGCTGATGGCTGATTCGGGTGAGAACTGCAGAAGCTGGTGACTAAGTTTGGTAAGGTGTGTGAAAGAAGAAAGCTGAGAGTTAATGAAGGAGCAAGGTTATTAGGTACATTATGGTTGAGTGACAAGTCAAGTGGGAGGTATGTTTAAATGGAGAAAAACTGGAGGAAGTGAAGTGCTTTCGATATCTGGGAGGGGATTTGGCAGCGGATGGAACCATGGAAGCGGAAGTGAATCATAGGATGGAGGCGGGGGCGGAAGTTTTGGGGCCTTTGAAAAATGTGTGGAAGTAGAGAACGTCATATCGGAAAGCAAAAATGGGTATATTTCAAAGAATATTTGTTCCAACTATGTTACATGGTTGGGAGGCGTGGGCTATAGATAGAGTTGTGCGGAGGACGGTGGATGTGCTGGAAATGAGATGTTTGAGGACAATATGTGGTGTGAGGTGGTTTGATTGAGTAAGTAATGAAAAGGTAAGAGTGTTGTTTGGTAATAAAAAGAGTGTGGTTAAGAGAGCAGAAGAGGGTGCTCTGAAATGTTTTAGTCAGGTGGAGAGAATGAGTGAGGAAAGATCGACGAAGAGGATATATGTATCTGAGGTGGAATGAACGAAAAGTGGGAGACCAAAGTCGAGGAGGAATGATGGATTGAAAAAGATTCTTAGTGATCGGGAACTGAACATGCAGGAGGGTGAAAGGCGTGCAATGAATCGAATTAATTAGAACGATGTGGTACCGGTATCGACGTGCTATCAATCGATTGAACCAGGGCATGTGAAGCGTCGGGGGTAAACCATAATGCACTGAAGCCACAGCTCCCTTTCCACATCTAGGCTCCCACAGAACTTTCTATGGTTTACCCCAGACGCCTCACATGCCCTGGTTCAATCCATTGACAGTACGTCGACCCTGGTATACCACATCGTTCCAATTCACTCTATTTCTTTTACGCCTTTCACCCTCCTCCATGTTCAGGCCCCGATCACTCTAAATTCTTTTTCACTCCATATTTCCACCTCCAATTTCGTCTCCCACCTCGCCTCGTTCCCTGCATCTCTGACACATATATCCTCTTGGCCAATCTTTCCTCACTCAGTATGTCCATATGACCAAACCATTTCAAAACACCCTCTTCCACTCTCTCAACCACACTCTTTTTATTACCACACATCTCTCTTACCCTATTATTACTTACTCGATCAAACCACCTCACACCACATATTGTCCTCAAACATCTCATTTCCAGCACATCCATCCTCCTCCAACACAACTATATTTATAGCCCTCGCCTTGCAAAAATATATCATTGTTACAAGCACTATTCCTTCAAACATACCCATTTTCGATTTCCGAGATAATGTTCTCAACTTCCACACATTCTTCAACACTCACAGAACTTTCGCCCACTCCCGTACCCTATGATTCTCTTCCGCTTTCATGGTTCCATCCGCTGCCAAATCCACTCCTAGGTATCTAAAATACTATCGCTTCCTCCAGTTTTTCTCCATTCAAACTTACCTCCCAATTGACTTGTCCCTCGACATTACTGTACCTAATTATCTTGCTCTAATTCACATTTACTCTCAGCTTTCTTCTTTCACACACGTTAACAAACTCAATTACCAGCTTTTGCATTTTCTCTCACGAATCAGCCGCCACCAGCGCTGTATCATCAGCGAACAACAACTGACTCACTTCCCAAGATCTCTCATCCATATCAGACAGCATAGTTGCCCCTCTTTCCAAAACTTTTGCATTCACCTCCCTAACAACCCCATCAATAAAAAAATTAAACAACCATGGAGTCATCACACACCCCTGCTGCAAACCTACATTCACTGAGAACCAATCACTTTCCTCTCTTCCTACACGTACACATGTCTTACATCCTCGATAAAACTTTTCACTGCTTCTAACAACTTGCTTCGCACACCATATATTCTTGATACCTTCCACAGAGCATCTCTATCCACTCTATCATATGCCTTCTCCAGGTCCATAAATGCTACATACAAATCCATTTGCTTTTCTAAGTATTTCTCACATACATTCTTCAAAGCAAACACCTGATCCACACATCCTCTAACACTTCTGAAACCACACTGCTCTTCCACAATCTGATGCTCTGTACATTCTTCCACCCTCTCAATCAATTCCCTCCCATATATTTTCCCAGGAATACTCAACAAACTTATACCTCTGTAATTTGAGCACTCACTTTTATCCTCTATGCCTTTGTGCAATGGTACTATGCAAGCATTCCGTACCAATACTCAGGCACGTCAGCATGAGTAATACATACATTACATAACCTTACTAACTAGTCAACAATACAGTCACCCCCTTTCTTAATAAATTCCACCGCAATACCATCCAAACCCACTGCCTCTCCGGCTTTCATCTTCCACAAAACATTTAATACCTCTTCTCTGTTTACCAAATCATTCTCCCTAACCCTCTCACTTTGCATACCACCTCGACGAAACACCCTATATCTGCCACTCTATTATAAAAACACATTCAACAAACCTTCAAAATACTCACCCATTCATACATCATCACTACTTGCTATCACCTCCCCATTAGACCCCTTCACTGAAGTTTCCATTGATTCCCTTGTCTTAGCACTTTATTTACCTCCTCCCAACACATCTTTTTATTCTCCCTAAAATTTAATGATACTCTCTCACCTAAACTCTCATTTGCCCTCTTATTCACCTCTTGCACCTTTCTCCTGACCTCATGCTTCATTCTTTTATACATCTCCCACTCATTTGCATTATTTCCCTGCAAAGATCGTACAAATGCCTCTCTCTTCTTTTTCACTAATGATCTTACTTCTTCATCCCGCCACTCACTACCCTTTCTAATCTGCCCACCTCCCACGCCTCAGATGCCACAAGCATCTTTTGCGCAAGTTATCACTACTTCCCTAAATACATAACATTCTACACCCACTTCCCTTATGTCATTGGCTCTCACCTTTTTCCATTCTGCTCCCATTCTCTCGTGGTACTTCCTCACACAAGTGTCCTTCCCAAGCTCACTTACTCTCACCACTCTCTTCACCCTAACATTCTCTCTTCTTTTCTGAAAACCCCTACAAATCTTCACCTTTGCCTCCACAAGATAATGATCAGACATTCCTCCAGTTGCACCTCTCAGCACATTAACATCGAAAAGTCTCTCTTTTGCTCGCTTATTAATTAACACGTAATCCAATAACGCTCTCTGGCCAACTCTCCTACTTACATACGTATACCTATGTATATCTCTCTTTTTAAACTAGGTATTCTCAATCATCAGTCCTTTTTCAGCACATAAATTTACAAGCTCTTCACCATTTCCATTTACAACACTGAACACCCCATGTACACCAATCATTCCCTCAGTTGCCATATTACTCACCTTTGCATTCAAATCACCCATCACTATAATCCGGTCTCGGGCATCAAAACTACTAGCACACTCTCTTAGCTGCTCCCAAAACACTTGCCTCTCATGATCTTCCTTCTCATGCCTAGGTGCATATGCACCAATAATCACCCATCTCTCTCCATCCACTTTCAGTTTTATCCATATTAATCCAGAGTTTACTTTCTTGCACTCTATCACATACCCCCACCACTCCTGTTTCAGGAGTAGTGCTACTCCTTCCATTGCTCTTGTCCTCTCACTAACCCCTGACTTTAATCCCAAGACATTCTTAAACCACTCTTCCCCTTTACCCTTGAGCTTCATTTCACTTAGAGCCAAAACATCCAGTTTTCTTTCCTCAAACATACGACCTATCTCTCTTTTTTCTAATCTTGGACACATCCACTCACATGTAGACACCCCGATCTAAGTGTTCGAGGAGGATGAGCATTCCCCGCGTGACTCCTTCTTCTGTTTCTCCTTTTAGATAGTTAAAATACACGGAGGGGAGGGTTTCCAGCCACCCGCTCCCGTCCTCTTTAGTCGCCTTCTACGACACGCGAGGAATGCGTGGTAAGCATTCTTTTTCCCTTATCCCCATCCTTGCATTTCAACTTTCTGAAAGGGGAAACAGAAGAAGGAGTCACGTGGGAAGTGCTCATCCTCCTCGAAGGCTCAGACTGGGGTGTCTAAACGTGTGTGGATGTAAGCAAGATGAGAAAAAAGGAGAGATAGGTAGTATGTTTGAGGAAAGGAACCTGGATGTTTTGGCTCTGAGTGAAACGAAGCTGAAGGGAAAAGGGAAGAGTGTTTTGGGAATGTCTTGGGAGTAAAGTCAGGGGTTAGTGAGAGGACAAGAGCAAGAGAAGGAGTAGCACTACTCCTGAAACAGGAGTTGTGGGAGTATGTGATAGAGTATAAGAAAGTAAATTCTAGATTGATATGGGTAAAATTGAAAGTTGATGGAGAGAGATGGGTGATTATTGGTGCATATGCACCTGGGCATGAGAAGAAAGATCATGAGAGGCAAGTGTTTTGGGAGCAGCTGAATGAGTGTGTTAGTGGCTTTGATGCACAAGACCGGGTTATAGTGATGGGTGATTTGAATGCAAAGATGAGTAATGTGGCAGTTGAGGTAATAATTGTTATACATTGGGTGTTCGGTGTTGTAAATGGAAATTGTGGAAAGCTTTTAGATTTATGTGCTGAAAAAGGACAGGTGATTGGGAATACCTGGTTTAAAAAGCGAGATATACATAAGTATACGTATGTTAGTAGGAGAGATGGCCAGAGAGCGTTATTGCATTACGTGTTAATTGATAGGCGCGCGAAAAAGAGACTTTTGGATGTTAATGTGTTGAGAGGTGCAACTGGAGTGATGTCTGATCACATTCTTGTGGAGGCGAAGGTGAAGATTTGTAGGGGTTTTCAGAAAAGAAGAGAGAATGTTGTGGTGAAGAGAGTGGTGAGAGTAAGTGACCTTGGGAAGGAGACTTGTGTGAGGAAGTACCAGGAGAGACTGAATATAGAATGGAAAAAGGTGAGAACAAAGGAGGTAAGAGGAGTGGGGGAGGAATGGGATGTATTCAGGGAAGCAGTGAAGTCTTGCGCAAAAGATGCTTGTGGCATGAGAAGCGTGGGAGGTGAGTTGATTAGAAAGGGTAGTGAGTGGTGGGATGAAGAATTAAGATTATTAGTGAAAGAGAAGAGAGAGGCATTTCGACGATTTTTGCAGGGAAAAAATGCAAATGAGCGGGAAGTGTATAAAAGAATGAGGCAGGAGGTCAAGAGAAAGGTGCAAGAGGTGAAAAAGAGGGCAAATGAGAGTTGGGGTGAGAGAGTATCAATAAATTTTAGGGAGAATAAAAAGAAGTTTTGGAAGGAGGTAAATGAAGTGCGTAAGACAAGGGAGCAAATGGGAACTTCAGTGAAGGGGGCTAATGGAGAAATGATAACAAGTAGTGGTGATGTGAGAAGGAGATGGAGTGAGTATTTTGAAGGTTTGTTGAATGTGCTTGATGATAGAGTGGCAGATATAGGGTGTTTTGGTCGATATGGTGTGCAAAGTGAGAGGGCTAGGGAAAATGATTTGGTACACAGAGAAGAGGTAGTTAAAGCTTTGCGAAAGATGAAAGCCGGTAAGGCAGCGGGTTTCGATGGTATTGTAGTGGAATTTATGAAAAAAGGGGGTGACTGTATTGCTGACTGGTTGGTAAGGTTACTTAATGTATGTATGATTTTATGGTGAGGTGCCTGAGGATTGGCGGAATGCTTGTATAGTGCCATTGTACAAAAGCAAAGGAGATAAGAGAGAGTGCTCAAATTACAGATGTATAACTTTGTTTAGTGATCCTGGTAAATTATATGGGAAGGTATTGATTGAGAGGGTCAAGGCATGTACAGAGCATCAGATTGGGGCTGAGCAGTGTGGTTTCAGAAGTGGTAGAGGATGTGTGGATCAGGTGTTTGCTTTGAAGAATGTATGTGAGAAATACTATGAAAAGCAAATGGATTTGTATGTAGCATTTATGGGTCTGGAGAAGGCATATGATAGAGTTGATCGAGATGCTCTGTGAAGGTATTAAGAATATATGGGGTAGGAGGCAAGTTGTTAGAAGCAGTGGAAAGTTTTTATCGAGGATGTAAGGCATATGTAAGTTTACGAAGAGAGGAAAGTGATTGATTCTCAGTGAATGTAGGTTTGCGGCAGGGGTGTCTGATGTCTCCATAGGTTGCTTAATTTCTTTATGGATGGGGTTGTGAGGGAGGTGAATGCAAGCGTTTCGGAAATAGGGGCAAGTATGCAGTCTGTTGTGGATGAGAGAGCTTGGGAAGTGAGTCAGTTGTTGTTCGCTGATGATACATCGCTGGTGGCTGATTCATGTGAGAAACTGCAGAAGCTGGTGACTGAGTTTGGTAAAGTGTGTGAAAGAAAAAAGTTAGAAGTAAATGTAAATAAGAGCAAGGTTATTAGGTAGAGTAGGGTTGAGGGTCAAGTCAACTGGGAGGTAAGTTTGAGTGGAGAAAAACTGTAGGAAGTAAAGCGTTTTAGATATCTGGGAGTAGATTTGGCATCGTGTGGAACCATGGAAGCGGATATGAATCATATTGTGGGGAGGGGGCGAAAATTTTGGGAGCCTTGAAGAATGTTTGGAAGTCGAGAACATTATCTCGGAAAGCAAAAATGGGTATGTTTGAAGGAATAGTGTTTCCAACAATGTTGTATGATTGCGAATCGTGGGCTATCGATAGAGTTGTGCGCAGGAGGGTGGATGTGCTGGAAATGACATGTTTGAGGACAATATGTGGTGTGAGGTGGTTTGATCGGTAAGTAATGTAAGAGTATGTGAGATGTGTGGAAATAGATAGAGTGTGGTTGAGAGAGCAGAAGAGGGTGTTTTGAAATGGTTTGGTCACATGGAGAGAATGAGTAAGAAAGATTGACAAAGAGGATATATGTGTTAGACGTGGAGGGAACAAGGAGAATGGGAGACCAAATTAGAGGTGGAAAGATGGAGTGAAAAAGATTTTGAGTGATCGGGGCCTAAACATGCAGGAGGGTGAAATGAGGCAAGGAATAGAGTGAAATGGAACGATGTGGTATACCGGGGTCGACGTGTAGTCAATGGATTGAACCAGTGCATGTGAAGCGTCTGGGTTAAACCATGGAAAGTTTTGTGGGGCCTGGATGTGGAAAGAGACCTGTGGTTTCGGTGCATTATTACATGACAGCTTGAGACTGAGTGTGAACGAATAGGGCCTTTGTTGTCTTTTCCTACCGCTACCTCGCACACATCAGGGTGGAGGGGGTTGTTATTCCATGTGTGGCAGGGTGGCGATGGGAATAAATAAAGGCAGACAGTATGAATTATGTGCATGTGTATATATGTATATGTCTGTGTGTGTATATATATGTGTACATTGAGATGTATAGGTACGTATATTTAAGTGTGTGGACATGTATGTATATAAATGTGTATGTGTGTAGGTTGGGCCATTCTTTCGTCTGTTTCCTTCCGCTACCTCGCTAACGCGGGAGACAGCGACAAAGGAAAATAAATAAATCAAATAGATATATATATATATATATATATATATATATATATATATATATATATATATATATATATATATATATATATATATATATATATATATATCTTTTTCTTTCTTTCGTACTATTCGCCATTTCCCGCATTAGCGAGGTAGCGTTATCAACAGAGGACTGGGCCTTAGAGGGAATATCCTCACCTGGCCCCCTTCTCTGTTCCTTCGTTTGGAAAATTAAAAAAAAAAAAAAAAAACGAGAGGGGAGGATTTCCAGCCACCCGCTCCCTTCCCTTTTAGTCGCCTTCTACGACACGCAGGTAATACGTGGGAAGTATTCTTTCTCCCCTATCCCCAGGGATATATATCTATATATATATACATATATATATACATATATATAAATATATATATATATATATATATATATATATATATATATTTATATATATATATATATATATATATATATATATATATATATATATATATATATATATATATATATATATATATATATATATATATATATATATATATATATTTTCTTTCTTTCAAACTATTCGCCATTTCTCGCATTAGCGAGGTAGCGTTAAGAACAGAGGACTGGGCCTTTGAGGGAATACCCTCACCTGGCCCAATTCTCTGTTCCTTCTTTTGGAAAAAAAAAAAAAAAAAACCGAGAGGGGAGGATTTCCAGCCCCCCGCTCCCTCCCCTTTTAGTCGCCTTCTACGACACGCAGGGAATACGTGGGAAGTATTCTTAATCCCCTATCCCCAGGGATAAAAATACATATCATCTAAAATATTCACATCTATAATAATCTACATACATAGTTATTATAATCACACCTAGTAATTATTCAAGGTTAGATCCTACGAAAAAGACCTAACATATGAAACCATGAAAGCACCTATGAAAATATTCAAAGAACAAATTCCTAAATGATATCATGATATAGGCCTAGCATTCATTTCTAAACCTGCTAATGCTTTCTATCAAGAGCAAAAATTCCAGTGGTTAGCTACAGCAAACAAGAAACTAGGTGCCTGATAGAACAAAATGAATCTCATATGAAGAAGTGGAAATATATTTCACTTTTAAATGCACTGACACTAAATAATATTCAAATAGGACTTATATATATATATATATATATATATATATATATATATATATATATATATATATATATATATATATATTATCCCTGGGGATAGGGGAGAAAGAATACTTCCCACGTATTCCCTGCGTGTCGTAGAAGGCGACTAAAAGGGGAGGGAGCGGGGGGCTGGAAATCCTCCCCTCTCGTTTTTTTTTTTTTAATTTTCCAAAAGAAGGAACGGAGAATTGGGCCAGGTGAGGATATTCCCTCAAGGCCCAGTCCTCTGTTCTTAACGCTACCTCGCTAATGCGGGAAATGGCGAATAGTGTGAAAAAAAAAAAAAAAAATATATATACATATATATGTATATATATATATATATATATATATATATATATATATATATATATATATATATATATATATATCTTTTTTTTTTTTCTTGCTTTCTCGCTGTCTCCCGCGTTCGCGAGGTAGCGCACGGAAACAGACGAAAGAAATGGCCCAACCCAACCCCATACCCATGTATATACATACGTCCACACACGCAAATATACATACCTACACAGCTTTCCATGGTTTACCCCAGACGCTTCACATGCCCTGATTCAATCCACTGACAGCACGTCAACCCCGGTATACCACATCGATCCAATTAACTCTATCCCTTGCCCTCCTTTCACCCTCCTGCAAGTTCAGGCCCCGATCACACAAAATCTTTTTCACTCCATCTTTCCACCTCCAATTTGGCCTCCCAATTCTCCTCGTTCCCTCCACCTCCGACACATATATCCTCTTGGTCAATCTTTCCTCACTCATTCTCCCCATGTGCCCAAACCATTTCAAAACACCCTCTTCTGCTCTCTCAACCACGCTCTTTTTATTTCCACACATCTCTCTTACCCTTACGTTACTTACTCGATCAAACCACTTCACACCACACATTGTCCTCAAACATCTCATTTCCAGCACATCCATCCTCCTGCGCACAACTCTATCCATAGCCCACGCCTCGCAACCATACAACATTGTTGGAACCACTATTCCTTCAAACATACCCATTTTTGCTTTCCGAGATAATGTTCTCGACTTCCACACATTCTTCAAGGCTCCCAGAATTTTCACCCCCTCCCCCACCCTATGATCCACTTCCGCTTCCATGGTTCCATCCGCTGCCAGATCCACTCCCAGATATCTAAAACACTTCACTTCCTCCAGTTTTTCTCCATTCAAACTCACCTCCCAATTGACTTGACCCTCAACCCCACTGTACCTAATAACCTTGCTCTTATTCACATTTACTCTTAACTTTCTTCTTTCACACACTTTACCAAACTCAGTCACCAGCTTCTGCAGTTTCTCACATGAATCAGCCACCAGCTGTATATATATATATACATATATATATATATATATATATATATATATATATATATATATATATATATATATATATATATATATATATATATATATATATATATATTCATATATATATATATATATATATATATATATATATATATATATATATATATATATATATATATATATATATATATATATATATATATATATATATATATATATATATATATATATATATATATATATATATATATATATATATATATATATATATATATATATATATATATATATATATATATATATATATATATATGAATATATATATATATATATATATATATATATATATATATATATATATATATATATATATATATATATATATATATATATATATATATATATATATATATATATATATATATATATATATATATATATATAGCACCAGTTCCTCTAGAGAGAGAGAGAGAGAGAGAGAGAGAGAGAGAGAGAGAGAGAGAGAGAGAGAGAGAGAGAGAGAGAGAACATATATAGCACCAGTTCCTCTAGAGAGAGAGAGAGAGAGAGAGAGAGAGAGAGAGAGAGAGAGAGAGAGAGAGAGAGAGAGAGAGAGAGAGAGAGAGAGAGATAACATCTATAGCACCATTTCCTCTCTCCTGTTCGTGTGTTCAGTGTGACCTGTTGGTCCAAGGAAGGTGATCACGTACTGGTTAGGGAGAGCAAAAGGCGACAGTAAAACATTTTACTTAAGGACAGATGCAGGAGACGTTCTGTCTGTCCTGTAGACAGTGGCAGGAGACGTTCTGTCTGTCCTGTAGACAGTGGCAGGAGACGTTCTGTCTTTCCTGTAGACAGACGCAGGAGACGTCCTGTCTGTCCTATAGATAGTGGCAGGAAACGTCCTGTCTCTCCTGTAGACAGACGTAGGAGACGTTCTGTCTGTCCTGTAGACAGACGCAGAAGACGTCCTGTCTGTCCTGTCGACAGTGGCAGGAGACGTTCTGTCTGTCCTGTAGACAGACGCAGAAGACGTCCTGTCTGTCCTGTCGACAGTGGCAGGAGACGTTCTGTCTTTCCTGTAGACAGTGGCAGGAGACGTCCTGTCTTTCCTGTAGACAGACGCAGGAGACGTCTTGTCTGTCCTGTAGACAGACGCAGGAGACGTTCTGTCTGTCCTGTAGACAGACGCAGGAGACGTTCTGTCTGTCCTGTAGACAGTGGCAGGAGACGTTCTGTCTGTCCTGTAGACAGTGGCAAGAGACATGAATTTAAGCCCAAGAATTTTTTTTTTCTTTGTTTTCATTAACAAATTTGTTTGACTTGCAAGACTCAAGTGGTGTTTTTGGGAGAGAGATTTGCAGTTTGTATGCAGGCGTTAATTACGGTTAATTATGTCTATTGCACAGTTTAATTAATAAGAACAATCAAGAAGTAATAACATCCAGGGTAGGGCGACAAAGATATGGACATTGAAACCTGAGTTTCCTACTGTGTAAGAGAGAAGAGTAAGGGTTGACTTGATCACAGCCCATAAGATAAGTTTGGGAACCAGTTTCAATGATGGAGACTGTGAACAGTTGTTCTTCATAAGACGCAACAGTAGAACAACCAGAGAATAAAACCATTAATTCAACAAGAAAAACTTGTTACTAAAAGTATGTAAATAAGTACTTTTATTGGACAGTATCAAAGTAGTGATTAAACTACGAAATGTTGTCGTTATATAAAAGTTAAAAGAAATATATTACTGTGGGGTTAAGTAGACCCCCACGGTTATAGAACTCTAGTACTGAACAGAACATTACTTATGTACTTGACGGTTGTAAATACAGTGAATTCGTAGATGATATATATATATATATATATATATATATATATATATATATATATATATATATATATATATATATATATATATATATATATATATATATATATATATATATATGTGTGTTGGAAAGGATCACAATTTTGCGCGTTATCAAGATATTCCTTTTCCCCGTGGACTCGTAGAAATATATATATATATATATATATATGTGTGTGTGTGTACGTGTAGGAAGAGAGGAAAGTGATTGGTTCTCAGTGAATGTAGGTTTGCGGCAGGGGTGTGTGATGTCTCCATGGTTGTTTAATTTGTTTATGGATAGGGTTGTTAGGGAGGTAAATGCAAGAGTTTTGGAAAGAGGGGCAAGTATGAAGTCTGTTGGGGATGAGAGAGCTTGGGAAGTGAGTCAGTTGTTGTTCGCTGATGATACAGCGCTGGTGGCTGATTCATGTGAGAAACTGCAGAAGCTGGTGACTGAGTTTGGTAAAGTGTGTGGAAGAAGAAAGTTAAGAGTAAATGTGAATAAGAGCAAGGTTATTAGGTACAGCAGGGTTGAGGGTCAAGTCAATTGGGAGGTGAGTTTGAATGGAGAAAAACTGGAGGAAGTGAAGTGTTTTAGATATCTGGGAGTGGATCTGGCAGCGGATGGAACCATGGAAGCGGAAGTGGATCATAGGGTGGGGGAGGGGGCGAGAATTCTAGGGGCCTTGAAGAATGTGTGGAAGTCGAGAACATTATCTCGGAAAGCAAAAATGGGTATGTTTGAAGGAATAGTGGTTCCAACAATGTTGTATGGTTGCGAGGCGTGGGCTATGGATAGAGTTGTGCGCAGGAGGATGGATGTGCTGGAAATGAGATGTTTGAGGACAATGTGTGGTGTGAGGTGGTTTGATCGAGTGAGTAACGTAAGGGTAAGAGAGATGTGTGGAAATAAAAAGAGCGTAGTTGAGAGAGCAGAAGAGGGTGTTTTGAAGTGGTTTGGGCACATGGAGAGGATGAGTGAGGAAAGATTGACCAAGAGGATATATGTGTCGGAGGTGGAGGGAACAAGGAGAAGAGGGAGACCAAATTGGAGGTGGAAAGATGGAGTGAAAAAGATTTTGTGTGATAGGGGCCTGAACATGCAGGAGGGTGAAAGGAGGGCAAGGAATAGAGTGAATTAGAGCGATGTGGTATACCGGGGTTGACGTGCTGTCAGTGGATTGAATCAAGGCGTGTGAAGCGTCTGGGGTAAGCCATGGAAAGATGTGTAGGTATGTATATTTGCGTGTGTGGACGTATGTATATACATGTGTATGGGGGGGGTTGGGCCATTTCTTTCTTCTGTTTCCTTGCGCTACCTCGCAAACGCGGGAGACAGCGACAAAGTATAATAAATAAAATAAATAAATATATATATATATGTATATGTATATATATATATATATATATGTATATATATATTCATTTATTTATTCTATGTATTTATTTTCCTTTATCGATGTCACCCGCGTAAGCGAGGTAGCGCAAGGGGGATAGGGGAGAAAGAATACTTCCCACGCATTCTTCGCGTGTCGTAGAAGGCAACTAAAGGGGACGGGAGCGGGGGGCCAGAAACCCTCCCCTCCTTTTATTTTAACATTCTAAAAGGGGAAAGAGAAGAAGGAGTCACGGGAGGAGTGCTCATCCTACTCGAAGGATCAGATAGTGGTGTCTAAATGTGTGTGGATGTAACCAAGGTGAGAAAATAGGAGAGATAGGTAGTATGTTTGAGGAAAGGAACCTGGATGTTTTGGCTCTGAGTGAAACGAAGATGAAGGGTAAAGGGGAAGAGTGGTTTGGGAATGTCTTGGGAGTAAAGTCAGGGGTTAGTGAGAGGACAAGAGCAAAGGAAGGAGTAGCACTAATCCTGAAACTGGAGTTGTGGGAGTATGTGATAGAGTGTAAGAAAGTAAATTCTAGATTGATATGGGTAAAACTGAACGTTCATGGAGAGAGATGGGTGATTATTGGTGCATATGCACCTTGGCATGAGAAGAAAGATCATGAGAGGCAAGTGTTTTGGGAGCAGCTGAATGAGTGTCTTAGTGGTTTTGATGCCCAAGACCGGGTTATAGTGGTGGGTGATTTGAATGCAAAGGTGAGTATGTGGCAGTTGAGGAATAATTGGTATACATGGAGTGTTCAGTGTTGTAAATGGAAATGTTGAAGAGCTTGTAGATTTATGTGCTGGAAAAGGACTGGTGATTGGGAGTACCTGGTTTAAAAGGCGAGATATACATAAGTATACGTATGTAAATAGGAGAGATGGCCAGAGAGCGTTATTGGATTACGTGTTAATTGATAGACGCACGAAAGAGAGACTTTTGGATGCTAATGTGCTGAGAGGTGCAACTGGAGGGATGTCTGATCATTATCTTGTGGAGGCGAAGGTGAAGATTTGTGGGGGTTTTCAGAAAAGAAGAGAGAATGTTGGGGTGATGGGAGTGGTGAGAGTAAGTGAGCTTGGGAAGGAGACTTGTGTGAGGAAGTACCAGGAGAGACTGGGTACAGAATGGAAAAAGGTGAGAACAAAGGAGGTAAGGGGAGTGGGGGAGGAATGGGATGTATTTAGGGAAGCAGTGATGTATTTAGGGAAGCAGTGATTCCTTGCGCAAAAGATGCTTGTGGCATGAGAAGAGTGGGAGGTGGGTTGATTAGAAAGGGTAATGAGTGGTGGGATGAAGAAGTAAGAGTTTTAGTGAAAGAGAAGAGAGAGGCATTTGGACGATTTTTGCAGGGAGAAAATGCAAATGAGTGGGAGAGGTATAAAAGAAAGAGGCAGGAGGTCAAGAGAAAGGTGCAAGAGGTGAAAAAGAGGGCAAATGAGAGTTGGGGTGAGAGAGTATCATTAAATTTTAGGGAGAATAAAAAGATGTTTTGGAAGGAGGTAAATAAAGTGCGTAAGACAAGGAAGCAAATGGGAACTTAAGTGAAGGGCGCAAATGGGGAGGTGATAACAAGTAGTGGTGATGTGAGAAGGAGATGGAGTGAGTATTTTGAAGGTTTGTTAAATGTGCTTGATGATAGAGTGGCATATATAGGGTGTTTGGGTCGAGGTGGTGTGTAAAGTGAGAGGGTTAGGGAAAATGATTTGGAAAATAGAAAAGAGGTAGTAAAAGCTTTACGGAAGATGAAAGCCGGCAAAGCAGCAGGTTTGGCTGGTATTGTAATGGAATTTATTAAAAAAGGGGGTGATTGTATTGTTGACTGGATGGTAAGGTTATTTAATGTATGTATGATTCATGGTGAGGTGCCTGAGGATTGGCGGAATGCTTGCATAGTGCCATTGCACAAAGCCAAAGGGGATCAATGTGAGTGCTCAAATTACAGAGGTATATGTTTGTTGAGTATTACTGGTAAACTATATGGGAGGGTATTGATTGATAGGGTCAAGGCGTGTACTGAGCATCAGATTGTGGAAGAGCAGTGTGGTTTCAGAAGTGTTAGAGGATGTGTGGATCAGGTGTTTGCTTTGAAGAATGTATGTGAGAAGTACTTAGAAAAGCAAATGGATTTGTATGTATCATTTATGGATCTGGAGAAGGCATATGATAGAGTTGATAGAGATGCTCTGTGGAAGGTTTTAAGAATATGTGGTGTGGGAGGCAAGTTGTTAGAAGCAGTGAAAAGTTTTTATCGAGGATGTAAGGCATGTGTACGTGTAGGAAGAGAGGAAAGTGATTGGTTCTCAGTGAATGCAGGTTTGCGGCAGGGGTGTGTGATGTCTCCATGGTTGTTTAATTTGTTTATGGATGGGTTTGTTAGGAAGGCGAATGGAAGAGTTTTGGAAAGAGGGTCAAGTATGCAGTCTGTTGTGGATGAGAGAGCTTGGGAAGTGAGTCAGTTGTTGTTCGCTGATGATACAGCGTTGGTGGCTGATTCATGTAAGAAATTGCCGAAGCAGGTGACTAGGTTTGGTAAAGTGTGTGAAAGAAGAAAGTTAAGAGTAAATGTGAATAAGAGCAAGGGTATTAGGTACAGTAGGGTTTAGGGTCAAGTCAATTGGGAGGTAAGTTTGAATGGAGAAAAACTGGAGGAAGTAAATTGTTTTAGATATCTGGGAGTGGATCTGGAAGCGGATGGAACCATGGAAGCCGAAGTGAACCATAGGGTGGGGGAGCGGGCGAAAATTCTGAGAGTCTTGAAGAATGTTTGGAAGTCGAGAACATTATCTCAGAAAGCAAAAATGGGTATGTTTGAAGGAATAGTGGTTTAAACAATGTTGTATGGTTGCGAGTCGTGGGCTTTGGATAGAGTTGTGCCCAGGAGGGTGGATGTGCTGGAAATGAGATGTTTGAGGACAATATGTGATGTGAGGTGGTTCGATCGAGTAAGTAATGTAAGGGTGAGAGAGATGTGTGGAAATAAAACGAGCGTGGTTGAGAGACAAGAAGAGGGTGTTTTGAATTGGTTTGGTCACATGGAGAGAATGAGTGGGGAAAGACTGACCAAGAGGATATATGTGTCAGAGGTGGAGGGAACGAGGAGAAGTGGGAGACCAAATTGGAGGTGGAAAGATGGAGTGAAAAAGATTTTAAGTGATCGGGGCCTGAACATGCAGGAGGATGAAAGGCGGGCAAGGAATAGAGTGAAGTGGAACGAAGTGGTATACCGGGGTCGACGTGCTGTCAATGGATTGAGCCAGGGCATGTGAAGCGTCTGGGGTAAACCATGGAAAGTTTTTTGGGGCCTGGATGTGGAAAGGGAGCTGTGGTTTCGGTGCATTATTACATGACAGCTAGAGACTGAGTGTGCACGAATGGGGCCTTTGGTGTCTTTCCGAGCGCTACCTCGCACACATGAAGGGGGAGGGGGTTGTTATTTTCTTTCGTCTGTTTCCTTGCGCTACCTCGCAAACGCGGGAGACAGCGACAAAGTATAATAAAAAAATAAAAAAAAGATAATATATATATATATATATATATATATATATATATTTATTTATTTATTCATTTTGCTTAGTCGCTCTTTCCCTTGTTAGTGAGGTAGCGGAAGATACAGACGAAAGAATGGCCTACCCACCCACATACAAATGTATATACATACACATCTACACACGCAAATATACATATCTATACATCTCAACGTATGCGTATATATACACACACAGACATATATACACTTGTACATAATTCATACTGTCAGCCTTTATTCATTTCCATCGCCACCTCGCGACACATGAAATAACATCCCCCCCCATGTGTGCGAGGTAGCGCTAGGAAAAAACAACAAATGTCCCATTCGTTCACAGTCAGTCTCTAACTGTCATGTAATAATGCACCGAAACCACAGCTCCCTTTCCACATCCAGGCCCCACAGAACTTTCCATGGTTTACCCCAAACGCTTCACATGCCCTGGTTCAATCCATTGACAGTACGTCGACCCCGGTATACCACATCGTTCCAATACACTCCATTCCTTCGACGCCTTTCTTCCTCCTGCATGTTCAGGCCCCGATCACTCAAAATCTTTTTCACTCCATCTTTCCACCTCCAATTTGGTCTTCCACCTCTCCTCGTACCCTCCACCTGTGACACATATATCCTCTTTGTCAATCTTTCCTCACTCATTCTCTACCTGTGACCAAACCATTTCAAAACACCCTCTTGTGCTCTCTCAACCACACTCTTTTTATTACCACCCATCTCTCCTACCGTATTATTAATTACTCGATCAAACATCATCACACCACATATTGTCCTCAAACATCTCATTTCCAGCATATCCACCCTCCTCTATCCATAGCCTACGCCTCGCAACCATACAACATTGTTGAAACCACTATTCCTTCAAACATACCATTTTTTCTATCCGGGATAATGTTCTCGACTTCCACACATTCTTCAAGGCTCCCAGAATTTTCGCACCCTCCTCCACCCTATGATTCACTTCCGCTTCCATGGTTCCATCCGCTGCCAAATCCACTCCCAGATATCTAAAACACTTCACTTCCTCCAGTTTTTCTCCATTCAAACTTTCCTCCCAGTTGACTTGACCCTCAGCCCAACTTTACCTAATAACCTTGCTCTTATTCATATATATATATATATATATATATATATATATATATATATATATATATATATATATATCTTTTCTTTTTTTCAAACTATTCGCCATTTCCCGCATTAGCAAGGTAGCGTTAAGAACAGAGGACTGGGCCTCTGAGGGAATATCCTCATCTGGCACCCTTCTTTGTTCCTTCTTTTGGAGAATTAAAAAAAAGAAAAAAAAAGAGGGGAGGATTTCCAGCCCCCCGCTCCCTCCCCTTTTAGTCGCCTTCTACGACACGCAGGGAATACGTGGGAAGTATTCTTTCTCCCCTATCCCCAGGGATAGTATATATATATATATATAGATATATATATATATATATATATATATATATATATATATATATATATATATATATATATATATATATATATATATATATACATACGAATAAAGTGTATATGAACGCGCACCTTCATAGAACATACAAAGCTCCATCAGCCGGAATCAACCTGGACCCCTTGTGCAAGAGGCAGGCATGCTAACCACTAGGCTAAGGGACTGTATAATAGGAAACAACTATTCGAAATACTAAGTACTCGAATACCCTTCGTCTCACTATGGTGAGCAACGGGGTCTATCGGTTGTTTCCGAACAGAACACATAGCCAGCTGAAAGCGTTTTACCGAACCTGACTGTACAACGCGGAGTTATATGAATACGAATAAAGTGTATATGAACGCGCACCTTCATAGAACATACAAAGCTCCATCAGCCAGGATCGAACCTGGGACCCCTTGTGCAAGAGGCAGGCATGCTAACCACTAGGCTAAGGGACTGTATAATAGGAAACAACTATTCGAAATACTAAGTACTCGAATACCCTTCGTCTCACTATGGTGAGCAACGGGGTCTATCGGTTGTTTCCGAACAGAACACATAGCCAGCTGAAAGCGTTTTACCGAACCTGACTGTACAACGCGGAGTTATATGAATACGAATAAAGTGTATATGAACGCGCACCTTCATAGAACATACAAAGCTCCATCAGCCAGGATCGAACCTGGGACCCCTTGTGCAAGAGGCAGGCATGCTAACCACTAGGCTAAGGGACTGTATAATAGGAAACAACTATTCGAAATACTAAGTACTCGAATACCCTTCGTCTCACTATGGTGAGCAACGGGGTCTATCGGTTGTTTCCGAACAGAACACATCCTTCTACGTAACATGTAAAGTGGTCAAGGCAGTTATTAACAACATTCAACACGATGAGACCAGCGTACGTCCTTGGTATAGCTCACTGTTTCAGTCAACACACTGCTAAGATTCTCTGTAGTCCCATGATGGCGTACGACATGTTTTTTGTCCTTTGCTGGTGTCCTGTTATCAAAGTTTTCAGTGTCTCTTGCAGACATATTACTGGCTCGTTAGTCTTACAGGGTGACGAGCCTTGCATACTTTATAAAGGCATCGTGTGTAACGGAGTTAACGTTAAGTCCCCTGGATTGGGCAAACTTTCTCCAAGGTGGTTGGATACTCCTGAGCCCCTCGGTTCTGTTTTGAGTAATGCATGATGCCATTACATCTATTACCAAGGCAACTATTTTAGTTTTCTTGGTTAATTACTTCACTAATTCACTTTTTCACTTTTCCACACCCGCGACATTTTCGTTTCACATTACTTTTCTCTTTCATCATTCCTACGATCTAAAGGTACATTTTCTTACAACTTACTAATTTAATAAGAATATCTTTAATCGGTAATCTCTCGATGCGTGAGTTAGGCGTGGTACATAAACCTGACGACATAGGCCTGACTAGCATAGACCTAATGTTTACACACCTACACCCACCCACCCACACACCCACCCATAGAAAAAAAAATTAAGCTGCTTATCTCCCAGCCTGTTCCGTTCTGTTACACCCAACCCCTCCATCACAATAAGTCGTGGTTCCATCTGCAACGATTTTCTATCTTTTTCTATACTTCCCCCATTCAATGTCCCTCATGATTTCCTGAAATTTACCCATACTTCTATCCTGTCTGGTTCATTCCTCGAGGTTCCTCGGTACAGCAATTATACCTGACCATTAGCTGTGCTCTCTCCTGTACCTTGCATATACTGAAGGAATTCCAAGCCAATAATTCTGCCATTCCTTACTCATCATCCTGGCCTTACTTGCACCTCATGTTCCACAACCTACCTAGCTGTAGTTGCGACTATATCCAATTAAGCCCCGTGACCCATCTGCAAATGTCTATCTCATTTTTCGAGAGATCTAGACATAATGACCGTTCCTCTAGCTAGTTACCACCCGATACGCTGCAACGCGAACTGCCATATCTCACCAAAGCCATGTTCCTACACTCCTGTCACTCACTAACCCTCTTCTCATCTACCCCGCCTTCTGTCTTACCATTCTCCCTCCATTTCTATTCCCTTGTTCTCTTCTACTACAAAACAATCACGCCGTCCTTACAGCGTACCTTAACATGGCCAGTGCTTCCTTTATACAAATACCGTGGGCAGCCAGCTTCTCTCCCCTTGTCCTAACCCCGCACCATCCCGGTATCAAACTCCCACCGAGGCTTCTCTGTCCAAATTCCCAAGGCTGATTCGGCCTGTACGTGCACTATTCACATGCTGACTCCACGTGCTGCCACTATCACTCGTCACCAAACCCCACATGGTAACCAACACCATCGCTGCTGGTGCTGACACTCAAATGACGGTAAACATGATCCCTATCCAAGGCTCTATCATTCCGTAATCTAAAGAGCCTAAGTAGTCTTTTCGGCAAACATGCTCTGTTACCAGTTGTAGGAGTAAGAAAAACGAGAAAAGACTCTTCTCGATGGTTTATGATGATGATCAAGCAAGATTGCCATGGGGCCCATAAGCCATGGTTTAATGACCCAGCTAGGCCAACTGACTGCCAAGCATTCGGTGACCACTCACTTTCCTGTAGGCTAAGGAAAGTCCTCAAATATTCTTATATCTAATATCTAGTTCTAATAACATTAGAAGGATAATATGGCATGAATCCTAACACATCTGCTAATACATTATATGAAAAACGCTCTAATTCACAAATGTAAGAGAAATTTATTTAATGCAGTTAAACATTTCAAAACAAACAATCCACTGTAATTCCTGCCGCACGACATAATACTGACTAGCGGCTCTGCCTAGTCTCTGGCGGTAAAAGCTCACTTAAGGGAGCATCAACTGGTTACGCATGTCTTTCCATTCACTTTGATATGTATGTGCACAGAGATCCGGGTGTGCGGCAGTCCTTGCTAAGCGACGGCCACATTTCCAAGGTTGATTCGGCCTGTACGTGCACTATTCACATGCAACGCATCAGACACAGCGCACTACCTTGATACAGCTCACTGTTTCCTTCCACACACTGCTAACATTCTCTTGAGACCCATGCTGACGTACAGTCTCTACTGTTGACACTCGGCCTCTACTGCTGGTCGACCCTTACTGGTGCCCTGTCGGAAATAAGGTTATCAGTGTCTCTTGTAGACATACTATTGGCTCATTATCCTTGCAGGGGGTCGAACCTTGCACACTGTACAAATTTATCCCGTGTAACAGAGCGAGAATGTTTCGCCGGGATTCGTCGTAGACGCTAACGTTATCCAACGGGCTGGGCAAACTTGTCTCTATGATGGGTGAACACCCACTGACCCTCGTCTCTGTGCTGCTTAATATACGGAGCTATTTGTGTTATTACCAAACCACTATTTCAGTTTCCTTGGTTAAATACTCCACTAATTCACTTTGTCACTTTTCTACACTAGATACATTTTTGTTGTCACATTCATTGTATCTTTTCTTATTCTTATAGTCTAAAGTCTTATTTACTAGCAGCTAATTAATTTTGCCAAAAATATCCTTGATCAGTAATCTCTCGATGCGTGAGTGAGGCGCAGTGGTTGATAACTCTGGCGGCAAAGCCCGTACTGAGGTAGGCCGAATTTTTACACACCGCACACACACACACACACTATATATATATATATATATATATATATATATATATATATATATATATATATATATATATATATATATATATATACATATATATATATTTCATATGTTTATCAGACTTTGTCGCTGTCTACCGCGTTAGCGAGGTCGTGCAAGGAAACAGATAAAAGAATGGCCCAACTCACCCACATACACATGTATATACATACACGCCCACATATGCAAATATACATACCTATACATTTCAACGCATACATACATGTACATACACAGACATATACATATATACACATGTACATATTCACACTTGCTGCCCTCTTCCATTCCTGTCGCCACCCCGCCACACATGAAATGGTACCCCTCCTAGCGAGGTAGAGCTAGGAAAAACCAACAAGGGCCACATTCGCTCACACTCAGTCTCTAGCTGTCATGTTTAATGCACCGAAACCACAGCTCCCTTTCCACATCTAAGCCCCACAAAACTTTCCACAGTTTACCCCAGACGCTTCACATGCTCTGGTTCAATCCATTGAAAGCACGTCGAAGGATTATATATATATATATATATATATATATATATATATATATATATATATATATATATATATATATATATATATATATATATATATATATATATATATATATATATATATGTATATATATATATATATATATCTTTTCTTTCATACTATTCGCCATCTCCCGCATTAGCGAGGTAGCGCTAAGAACAGAGAACTGGGCCTTTGAGGAAATATTCTCACCTGGCCCCCCTCTCTGTTCCTTCTTTTGGAAAAAATAAAAAAAAAACGAGAGGGGAGGATTTCCAGCCCACCGCTCCCTTCCCTTTTAGTCGCCTTCTACGACACGCAGGAAATACGTGGGAAGTATTCTTTCTCCCCTATCCCCAGGGATAATATATATATATATATATATATAATATATATATATATATATATATATATATATATATATATATATATATATATATATATATATATATAATATATATTTTATATATATATTCTTTTTTTCTATTAAACTATTCGCCATTTCCCGCGTTAGCGAGGTAGCATTAAGAACAGAGGACTGGGCCTTTATATATATATATATATATATATATATATGTATATATATATATATATATATATATATATATATATATATATATATATATATATATATATATATATATATTTTATCTATTATACTTTGTCGCTGTCTCCCGCGTTTGCGAGGTAGCGCAAGGAAACAGACGAAAGAAATGCCCCCCCCCCCCCCCATAAACATGTATATACATACGTCCACACACGCAAATGTACATACCTACACAGTTTTCCATGGTTTACCCCAGACGCTTCACATGCCCTGCTTCAATCCACTGACAGCACGTCAACCCCGGTATACCACATCGCTCCAATTCACTCTATTCCTTGCCCTCCTTTCACCCTCCTGCATGTTCAGGCCCCGATCACACAAAATCTTTTTCACTCCATCTTTCCACCTCCAATTTGGTCTCCCTCTTCTCCTTGTTCCCTCCACCTCCGACACATATATCCTCTTGGGCAATCTTTCCTCACTCATCCTCTCCATGTGCCCAAACCACTTCAAAACACCCTCTTCTGCTCTCTCAACCACGCTCTTTTTATTTCCACACATCTCTCTTACCCTTACGTTACTCACTCGATCAAACCACCTCACACCACACATTGTCCTCAAACATCTCATTTCCAGCACATCCATCCTCCTGCGCACAACTCTATCCATAGCCCACGCCTCGCAACCATACAACATTGTTGGAACCACTATTCCTTCAAACATACCCATTTTTGCTTTCCGAGATAATGTTCTCGACTTCCACACATTCTTCAAGGTCCCCAGGATTTTGGCCCCCTCCCCCACCCTATGATCCACTTCCGCTTCCATGGTTCCATCCGCTGCCAGATCCACTCCCAGATATCTAAAACACTTCACTTCCTCCAGTTTTTCTCCATTCAAACTAACCTCCCAATTGACTTGACCCTCAACCCTACTGTACCTAATAACCTTGCTCTTATTCACATTTACTCTTAACTTTCTTCTTCCACACACTTTTCCAAACTCAGTCACCAGCTTCTGCAGTTTCTCACATGAATCAGCCACCAGCGCTGTATCATCAGCGAACAACAACTGACTCACTTCCCAAGCTCTCTCATCCCCAACAGACTTCATACTTGCCCCTCTTTCCAAAACTCTTGCATTTACCTCCCTAACAACCCCATCCATAAACAAATTAAACAACCATGGAGACATCACACACCCCTGCCGCAAACCTACATTCACTGAGAACCAATCACTTTCCTCTCTTCCTACACGTACACATGCCTTACATCCTCGATAAAAACTTTTCACTGCTTCTATATTTTCTTATATATATATATATATATATATATATATATATATATATATATATATATATATATATATATATATATATATATATATATATATATATATATATATATATATATATTTTCTTATATATATATATATATATATATATATATATATATATATATATATATCATACAAACCTCGGCTATGGGCCTAGCGGTAGCATTCCCGCCTGTGGGACAGGGGTCCCGGGTTCGATACTGGCTGTTGGGGGTTTGTATGTTCTATGAAGGTGAGCGTTCATATGCACTTTATTCGTGTGTATATATATATATATATATATATATATATATATATATATATATATATATATAAAATCATTCTGTATGTAATAAGACACACTCTATAACATAAAAAGCCTTTTCTTTTCTGTAGTCTGTGATGTGCTTCAGGGAATGCAAATGCTGCAACCGTATCAGTTCTCTCCATTAGTTATGCAACAGAATATTTCATCCTTCTAACTCTTGCTATAATGGATTCATATCCTTTGTGCTTGTAGAAGGGAACTGAGATCTCTGTCAGCCATATCATGAATATTTGATCCACTATCATTTGTGTTTTGGCAGAATCGAAATCCCAGCACATTTTGTGTACAGAATTCTTTCTCCCAACACTTATGCTATAGAGGATTCGATCCTATCACTCACAAACTGCTGGTTCCTATTCAGCTGGAATTCTCGAGCGGGAAGAGTAATGGTTTTAACGGTTTCGCTTGAAAAATAGGAAATTTTGCGTCAGCATTTTAATTAAATTCTATTGATTCCGGCCATTTTGGGAAAAGTTCATTTTATATTACGAATCGAGAATAAATTTACTTCAGTGAACTTAAAATACGATGTCGGAACCTTTATCATCAGGCGGCATTTCCTTCTTGATCATTGTGTGATGGGTTAATGCTTTTGATTTGTTAAAGTAGAGAACTGCTCAATCAAAAATTCTACACACTTTTTGAAAGTTTTGCTTTGAGAGGAGATGGAAACATAACTGGCCGCGTTATGGCCCCTGAGCATGCAGGACTGGGGACATAGTGTCGGCAGGACTGTGGACGTTATGTTAATGATAATGAGGACACAGTGCTGGCAGCTTTGGAAACATGCTGATGGTACTGCTAGGGACGTACGGCCGTCAGCATTTATGACATAGTGCTAACAGCATTAGGAGAGTAGTGCTGGCAGAACTATGAACATAATGCTGGTAATAGTGAGTATATAATTCTGAAAGCCTTAGAGACATAGGGTTTCTAGAATTAAGGACACAGAACTGACACAGTTAGGTCAAAGTGCTAGTACCGCTGGGGACAATGTGCCGTTAGTCTTTTGAAGAGATCATTGTTAACAATGAGAACGTGTTACTAGTGGTTTTTGGATCATCGAACGAGAGGAATAAACCACATAATGATAATGGTACTGCGAACACTGTGCAGGCAACAAGAAGAGCCTATATGAGCCTATACTGTTCATCTGACGTCAAGTGTCTCTCCAGATATGACCATTATGAACAGTTAAAAAGAAAATTATTTTTCATGTTTTTTTCTAAAGAAAAATATAATTTAGTGTTAATGAATTCATTAGAATGAATATAAAGCTTACCTGAGGTAAATAATCCTAATCGAAATACAGATTTCTTTCCAGAGTAAAGGATGTATTTATCGCCAGCCTCTCTCAAGAATGTATATCAAATGACTGTTATATTTCTCTCTTATGTCTACCCTGATGATGTGATTATTACACGAGACTGCACTTGGGAACTTACCGTGTTTCATTTTCCCATGGACTCACAGGAATATATATATATATATATATATATACATATATATATATATATATATATATATATATATATATATATATATATATATATATATATATATATATATATGTATATATATATATATATATATATTCCTGTGAGTCCACGGGAAAATGAAACACGGTAAGAGACTGCACTTGGGAACTTACCGTGTTTCATTTTCCCGTGGACTCACAGGAATATATATATATATATATATATATATATATATATATATATATATATATATATATATTTTTTTTTTTTTTTTTTTTTTATAATTTGTCGCTGTCTCCCGCGTTTGCGAGGTAGCGCAAGGAAACAGACGAAAGAAATGGCCCAACCCCCCCCATACACATGTACATACACACGTCCACACACGCAAATATACATACCTACACAGCTTTCCATGGTTTACCCCGGACGCTTCACATGCCTTGATTCAATCCACTGACAGCACGTCAACCCCTGTATACCACATCGCTCCAATTCACTCTATTCCTTGCCCTCCTTTCACCCTCCTGCATGTTCAGGCCCCGATCACACAAAATCCTTTTCACTCCATCTTTCCACCTCCAATTTGGTCTCCCTCTTCTCCTCGTTCCCTCCACCTCCGACACATATATCCTCTTGGTCAATCTTTCCTCACTCATTCTCTCCATGTGCCCAAACCATTTCAAAACACCCTCTTCTGCTCTCTCAACCACGCTCTTTTTATTTCCACACATCTCTCTTACCCTTACGTTACTTACTCGATCAAACCACCTCAAACCACACATTGTCCTCAAACATCTCATTTCCAGCACATCCATCCTCCTGCGCACAACTCTATCCATAGCCCACGCCTCGCAACCATACAACATTGTTGGAACTACTATTCCTTCAAACATACCCATTTTTGCTTTCCGGGATAATGTTCTCGACTTCCACACATTTTTGAAGGCTCCCAAAATTTTCGCCCCCTCCCCCACCCTATGATCCACTTCCGCTTCCATGGTTCCATCTGCTGACAGATCCACTCCCAGATATCTAAAACACTTCACTTCCTCCAGTTTTTCTCCATTTAAACTCACCTCCCAATTGACTTGACCCTCAACCCTACTGTACCTAATAACCTTGCTCTTATTCACATTTACTCTTAACTTTCTTCTTCCACACACTTTACCAAACTCCGTCACTAGCTTCTGCAGTTTCTCACATGAATCCGCCACCAGCGCTGTATCATCAGCGAACAACAACTGACTCACTTCCCAAGCTCTCTCATCCCCAACAGACTTCATACTTGCCCCTCTTTCCAAGACTCTTGCATTTACCTCCCTAACAACCCCATCCATAAACAAATTAAACAACCATGGAGACATCACACACCCCTGCCGCAAACCTACATTCACTGAGAACCAATCACTTTCCTCTCTTCCTACACGTACACATGCCTTACATCCTCGATAAAAACTTTTCACTGCTTCTAACAACTTGCCTCCCACACCATATATTCTTAATACCTTCCACAGAGCATCTCTATCAACTCTATCATATGCCTTCTCCAGATCCATAAATGCTACATACAAATCCATTTGCTTTTCTAAGTATTTCTCGCATACATTCTTCAAAGCAAACACCTGATCCACACATCCTCTACCACTTCTGAAACCACACTGCTCTTCCCCAATCTGATGCTCTGTACATGCCTTCACCCTCTCAATCAATACTCTCCCATATAATTTACCAGGAATACTCAACAAACTTATACCTCTGTAATTTGAGCACTCACTCTTATCCCCTTTGCCTTTGTACAATGGCACTATGCACGCATTCCGCCAATCCTCAGGCACCTCACCATGAGTCATACATACATTAAATAACCTTACCAACCAGTCAACAATACAGTCACCCCCTTTTTTAATAAATTCCACTGCAATTCCATCCAAACCTGCTGCCTTGCCGGCTTTCATCTTCCGCAAAGCTTTACTACCTCCTCTCTGTTTACCAAATCATTTTCCCTAACCCTCTCACTTTGCACACCACCTCGACCCAAACACCCTATATCTGCCACTCTGTCATCAGACACATTCAACAAACCTTCAAAATACTCATTCCATCTCCTTCTCACATCACCACTACTTGTTATCACCTCCCCATTTACGCCCTTCACTGAAGTTCCCATTTGCTCCCTTGTCTTACGCACCCTATTTACCTCCTTCCAGAACATCTTTTTATTCTCCCTAAAATTTACTGATAGTCTCTCACCCCAACTCTCATTTGCCCTTTTTTTCACCTCTTGCACCTTTCTCTTGACCTCCTGTCTCTTTCTTTTATACTTCTTCCACTCAATTGCATTTTTTCCCTGCAAAAATCGTCCAAATGCCTCTCTCTTCTTTTTCACTAATACTCTTACTTCTTCATCCCACCACTCACTACCCTTTCTAAACAGCCCACCTCCCACTCTTCTCATGCCACAAGCATCTTTTGCGCAATCCATCACTGATTCCCTAAATACATCCCATTCCTCCCCCACTCCCCTTACTTCCATTGTTATCACCTTTTTCCATTCTGTACACAGTCTCTCCTGATACTTCTTCACACAGGTCTCCTTCCCAAGCTCACTTACTCTCACCACCTTCTTCACCTCAAAATTCACTCTTCTTTTCTGAAAACCCATACTAATCTTCACCTTAGCCTCCACAAGATAATGATCAGACATCCCTCCAGTTGCACCTCTCAGCACATTGACATCCAAAAGTCTCTCTTTCGCACGCCTGTCAATTAACACGTAATCCAATAACGCTCTCTGGCCATCTCTCCTACTTACATAAGTATGCTCGAAGGCTCAGAGTGGGGTGCCTAAATGTGTGTGGATGTAACCAAGATGTGAAAAAAGGAGAGATAGGTAGTATGTTTGAGGAAAGGAACCTGGATGTTTTGGCTCTGAGTGAAACGAAGCTCAAGGGTAAAGGGGAAGAGTGGTTTGGAAATGTCTGGGGAGTGAAGTCAGGGGTTAGTGAGAGGACAAGAGCAAGGGAAGGAGTAGCAATACTCCTGAAACAGGAGTTGTGGGAGTATGTGATAGAATGTAAGAAAGTAAATTCTCGATTAATATGGGTAAAATTGAAAGTTGATGGAGAGAGGTGGGTGATTATTGGTGCATATGCACCTGGGCATGAGAAGAAAGATCATGAGAGGCAAGTGTTTTGGGAGCAGCTAAATGAGTGTGTTAGCGGTTTTCATGCACGAGACCGGGTTATAGTGATGGGTGATTTGAATGCAAAGGTGAGTAATGTGGCAGTTGAGGGTATAATTGGTATGCATGGGGTGTTCAGTGTTGTAAATGGAAATGGTGAAGAGCTTGTAGATTTATGTGCTGAAAAAGGACTGATGATTGGGAATACCTGGTTTAAAAAGCGAGATATATATATATATATATATATATATATATATATATATATATATATATATATATATATATATATATATATATATATATATACTTAGAAAAGCAAATGGATTTGTATGTAGCATTTATGGATCTGGAGAAGGCATATGATAGAGTTGATAGAGATGCTCTGTGGAAGGTATTAAGAATATATGGTGTGGGAGGCAAGTTGTTAGAAGCAGTGAAAAGTTTTTATCGAGGATGTAAGGCATGTGTACGTGTAGGAAGAGAGGAAAGTGATTGGTTCTCAGTGAATGTAGGTTTGCGGCAGGGGTGTGTGATGTCTCCATGGTTGTTTAAAATGTTTATGGATGGGGTTGTTAGGGAGGTGAATGCAAGAGTTTTGGAAAGAGGGGCAAGTATGAAGTCTGTTGTGGATGAGGGAGCTTGGGAAGTGAGTCAGTTGTTGTTCGCTGATGATACAGCGCTGGTGGCTGATTCATGTGAGAAACTGCAGAAGCTGGTGACTGAGTTTGGTAAAGTGTGTGAAAGAAGAAAGTTAAGAGTAAATGTGAATAAGAGCATGTTTATTAGGTAAAGTAGGGTTGAGGGTCAAGTCAATAGGGAGGTAAGTTTGAATGGAGAAAAACTGGAGGAAGTGAAGTGTTTTAGATATTTGGGAGTGGATCTGGCAGCGGATGGATCTATGGAAGTGGAAGTGAATCATAGGGTGGGGGAGGGGGCGAAAATCCTGGGAGCCTTGAAGAATGTGTGGAAGTCGAGAACATTATCTCGGAAAGCAAAAATGGGTATGTTTGAAGGAATAGTGGTTCCAACAATGTTGTATGGTTGCGAGGCGTGGGATATGGATAGAGTTGTGCGCAGGAGGGTGGATGTGCTGGAAATGAGATGTGTGACGACAATGTGTGGTGTGAGGTGGTTTGATCGAGTAAGTAATGTAAGGGTAAGAGAGATGTGTGGAAATAAAAAGAGCGTGGTTGATTGAGCAGAAGAGGGTGTTTTGAAATGGTTTGAGCACATGGAGAGAATGAGAGAGGAAAGATTGACCAAGAGGATATATGTGTCGGAGGTGGAGGGAACGAGGAGAAGTGGGAGACCAAATTGGAGGTGGAAAGATGGAGTGAAAAAGATTTTGAGTGATCGGGGCCTGAACATGCAGGAGGGTGAAAGGCGGGCAAGGAATAGAGTGAATTGGATCGATGTGGTATACCGGGGTTGACGTGCTGTCAGTGGATTGAATCAGGGCATGTGAAGCGTCTGGGGTAAACTATGGAAAGCTGTGTGGGGCCTGGATGTGTAAAGGGAGCTGTGGTTTCGGGCATTATTGCATGACAGCTAGAGACTGAGTGTGAACGAATGAGGCCTTTGTTGTCTTTTCCTAGCGCTACCCCGCACACATGATGGGGGAGGGGGATGGTATTCCATGTCTGGCGAGGTGGCGATGGGAATGAATAAAGGCAGACAGTGTGAATTGTGTGCATGGGTATATATGTATGTGTCTGTGTGTGTAATATAAATGTGTACATTGAGATGTATAGGTATGTATATTTGCGTGTGTGGACGTGTATGTATATACATGTGTATGGGGGTGGGTTGGGCCATTTCTTTCGTCTGTTTCCTTGCGCTACCTCGCAAACGCAAAATAAGCAAAATAAATAAATATATATATATATATATATATATATATATATATATATATATATATATATATATATATATATATATATATATATATATATATATATATATATATATATATATATATATATATATATAATATATATATATATATATATATATATATATATATCCCTCTACCACTTCTGAAACCACACTGCTCTTCCCCAATCTGATGCTCTGTACCTGCCTTCACCCTCTCAATCAATACCCTCACATATAATTTACCAGGAATACTCAACAAACTTATACCTCTGTAATTTGAGCACTCACTCTTATCCCCTTTGCCTTTGTACAATGGCACTATGCACGCATTCCGCCAATCCTCAGGCACCTCACCATGAGTCATACATACATTAAATAACCTTACCAACCAGTCAACAATACAGTCACCCCCTTTTTTAATAAATTCCACTGCAATACCATCCAAACCTGCTGCCTTGCCGGCTTTCATCTTCCGCAAAGCTTTTACTACCTCTTCTCTGTTTAACAAATCATTTTCCCTAACCCTCTCACTTTGCACACCACCTCGACCCAAACACCCTATATCTGCCACTCTGTCATCAGACACATTCAACAAACCTTCAAAATACTCATTCCATCTCCTTCTCACATCACCACTACTTGTTATCACCTCCCCATTTACGCTCTTCACTGAAGTTCCCATTTGCATGTGTGGATCAGGTGTTTGCTTTGAAGAATGTATGTGAGAAATACTTAGAAAAGCAAATGGATTTGTATGTAGCATTTATGGATCTGGAGAAGGCATATGATAGAGTTGATAGAGATGCTCTGTGGAAGGTATTAAGAATATATGGTGTGGGAGGCAAGTTGTTAGAAGCAGTGAAAAGTTTTTATCGAGGATGTAAGGCATGTGTACGTGTAGGAAGAGAGGAAAGTGATTGGTTCTCAGTGAATGTAGGTTTGCGGCAGGGGTGTGTGATGTCTCCATGGTTGTTTAATTTGTTTATGGATGGGGTTGTTAGGGAGGTAAATGCAAGAGTCTTGGAAAGAGGGGCAAGTATGAAGTCTGTTGGGGATGAGAGAGCTTGGGAAGTGAGTCAGTTGTTGTTCGCTGATGATACAGCGCTGGTGGCGGATTCATGTGAGAAACTGCAGAAGCTGGTGACGGAGTTTGGTAAAGTGTGTGGAAGAAGAAAGTTAAGAGTAAATGTGAATAAGAGCAAGGTTATTAGGTACAGTAGGGTTGAGGGTCAAGTCAATTGGGAGGTGAGTTTGAATGGAGAAAAACTGGAGGAAGTGAAGTGTTTTAGATATCTGGGAGTGGATCTGTCAGCGGATGGAACCATGGAAGCGGAAGTGGATCATAGGGTGGGGGAGGGGGCGAGAATTTTGGGAGCCTTGAAAAATGTGTGGAAGTCGAGAACATTATCTCGGAAAGCAAAAATGGGTATGTTTGAAGGAATAGTGGTTCCAACAATGTTGTATGGTTGCGAGGCGTGGGCTATGGATAGAGTTGTGCGCAGGAGGATGGATGTGCTGGAAATGAGATGTTTGAGGACAATGTGTGGTGTGAGGTGGTTTGATCGAGTAAGTAACGTAAGGGTAAGAGAGATGTGTGGAAATAAAAAGAGCGTGGTTGAGAGAGCAGAAGAGGGTGTTTTGAAATGGTTTGGGCACATGGAGAGAATGAGTGAGGAAAGATTGACCAAGAGGATATATGTGTCGGAGGTGGAGGGAACGAGGAGAAGAGGGAGACCAAATTGGAGGTGGAAAGATGGAGTGAAAATGATTTTGTGTGATCGGGGCCTGAACATGCAGGAGGGTGAAAGGAGGGCAAGGAATAGAGTGAATTGGAGCGATGTGGTATACCGGGGTTGACGTGCTGTCAGTGGATTGAATCAAGGCATGTGAAGCGTCCGGGGTAAACCATGGAAAGCTGTGTAGGTATGTATATTTGCGTGTGTGGAAGTGTGTATGTACATGTGTATGGGGGGGGGTTGGGCCATTTCTTTCGTCTGTTTCCTTGCGCTACCTCGCAACCGCGGGAGACAGCGACGAGGTATAAAAAAAAAAAAAAAATATATATATATATATATATATATATATGGGGTTGTTAGGGAGGTGAATGCAAGAGTTTTGGAAAGAGGGGCAAGTATGAAGTCTGTTGGGGATGAGAGAGCTTGGGAAGTGAGTCAGTTGTTGTTCGCTTATGATACAGCGCTGGTGGCTGATTCATGTGAGAAACTGCAGAAGCTGGTGACTGAGTTTGGTAAAGTGTGTGAAAGAAGAAAGTTAAGAGTAAATGTGAATAAGAGCAAGGTTATTAGGTACAGTAGGGTTGAGAGTCAAGTCAATTGGGAGGTGAGTTTGAATGAAGAAAAACTGGAGGAAGTGAAGTGTTTTAGATATCTGGGAGTGGATCTGGCAGCGGATGGAACCATGGAAGCGGAAGTGGATCATAGGGTGGGGGAGGGGGCGAAAATTCTGGGGGCCTTGAAGAATGTGTGGATGTCGAGAACATTATCTCGGAAAGCAAAAATGGGTATGTTTGAAGGAATAGTGGTTCCAACAATGTTGTATGGTTGCGAGGCGTAGGCTATGGATAGAGTTGTGCGCAGGAGGATGGATGTGCTGGAAATGAGATGTTTAAAGACAATGTGTGGTGTGAGGTGGTTTGATCGAGTGAGTAACGTAAGGGTAAGAGAGATGTGTGGAAATAAAAAGAGCGTGGTTGAGAGAGCAGAAGAGGGTGTTTTGAAGTGGTTTGGGCACATGGAGAGAATGAGTGAGGAAAGATTGACCAAGAGGATATATGTGTCGGAGGTGGAGGGAACGAGGAGAAGAGGGAGACCAAATTGGAGGTGGAAAGATGGAGTGAAAAAGATTTTGTGTGATCGGGGCCTGAACATGCAGGAGGGTGAAAGGAGGGCAAGGAATAGAGTGAATTGGAGCGATGTGGTATACCGGGGTTGACGTGCTGTCAGTGGAGTGAATCAAGGCATGTGAAGCGTCTGGGGTAAACCATGGAAAGCTGTGTAGGTATGTATATTTGCGTGTGTGGACGTATGTATATACATGTGTATTGGGGGAGGGTTGGGCCATTTCTTTCGTCTGTTTCCTTGCGCTACCTCGCAAACGCGGGAGACAGCGAGCAAAGTATAATAAAAAAAATATAACAGATATATATACATATCTCTGTGGAAGGTATTAAGAATATATGGTGTGGGAGGAAAGTTGTTAGAAGCAGTGAAAAGTTTTTATCGAGGATGGAAGCCATGTGTACATGTAGGAAGAGAGGAAAGTGATTGGTTCTCAGTGAATGTAGGTTTGCGGCAGGGGTGTGTGATGTCTCCATGGTTGTTTAATTTGTTTATGGATGGGGTTGTTAGGGAGGTAAATGCAAGAGTTTTGGAAAGAGGGGCAAGTATGAAGTCTGTTTGGGATGAGAGAGCTTGGGAAGTGAGTCAGTTGTTGTTGGCTGATGATACAGCGCTGGTGGCTGATTCATGTGAGAAACTGCAGAAGCTGGTGACTGAGTTTGGTAAAGTGTGTGGAAGAAGAAAGTTAAGAGTAAATGTGAATAAGAGCAAGGTTATTAGGTACAGTAGGGTTGAGGGTCAAGTCAATTGGGAGGTGAGTTTGAATGGAGAAAAACTTGAGGAAGTGAAGTGTTTTAGATATCTGGGAGTGGATCTGGCAGCGGATTCAACCATGGAAGCGGAAGTGGATCATAGGGTGGGGGAGGGGGCGAGAATTCTGGGGGCCTTGAAGAATGTGTGAAGGTCGAGAACATTATCTTGGAAAGCAAAAATGGGTATGTTTGAAGGAATAGTGGTTCCAACAATGTTGTATGGTTGCGAGGCGTGGGATATGGATATAGTTGTGCGCAGGAGGATGGATGTGCTGGAAATGAGATGTTTGAGGACAATGTGTGGTGTGAGGTGGTTTGATCGAGTGAGTAACGTAAGGGTAAGAGAGATGTGTGGAAATATAAAGAGCGTGGTTGAGAGAGCAGAAGAGGGTGTTTTGAAGTGGTTTGGGCACATGGAGAGGATGAGTGAGGAAAGATTGACCAAGAGGATATATGTGTCGGAGGTGGAGGGAACAAGGAGAAGAGGGAGACCAAATTGGAGGTGGAAAGATGGAGTAAAAAAGATTTTGTGTGATCGGGGCCTGAACATGCAGGAGGGTGAAAGGAGGGCAGGAATAGAGTGAATTGGAGCGATGTGGTATACCGGGGTTGACGTGCTGTCAGTGGATTGAATCAGGGCATGTGAAGCGTCTGGGGTAAACCATGGAAAGCTGTGTAGGTATGTATATTTGCGTGTGTGGACGTATGTATATACATGTGTATGGGGTGGGGGTTGGGCTATTTCATTCGTCTGTTTCCTTGCGCTACCTCGCAAACGCGGGAGACAGCGACAAAGTATAAAAAAAAAAAAAAAAAATCTTTCAATCATACTATTCGCCATTTCCCACGTTAGCGAGGTAGCGTTAAGAACAGAGGACCGTTCCTTTGAGGGAATATCCTCATCTGGCCCCCTTCTCTGTTTCTTCTTTAGGATAAAAGAAAAAAAGAAAAAAAAGAGAGGGAAGGATTTCCAACCCACCGCTCCCTTCCCTTTTAGTCGCATTCTACGACACGCAGGAAATACGTGGGAAGTATTCTTTCTCCCTTATACCCAGGGATAATATATTCCATCTTTTTCTTTCATACTATTCGCCATTTCCCGCATTGGCGAGGTAGCGTTAAGAACAGAGGACTGGATTTCAGAGGGAATATCCTCACCTGGACCACTTCTCCGTTCCTTCTTTTGGAAAAAAAGAAAAAACAAACGAGAGCGGAGGATTTCCAGCCACACGCTCCCACCCCTTTTGGTCGCTTTCTACGACACGCAGGGAATACGTGGGAAGTATTCTTTCTCCCCTATCCCCTATATATATATATATATATATATATATATATATATATATATATATATATATATATATATATATATATATATATATATATATATATATATATATATATATATATATATATATATATATATATATATATATATATATATATATGTATATATATATATATATATTTTTTTTTTTTTTTATTTATTATACTTTGTCACTGTCTCCCGCGTTTGCGAGGTAGCGCAAGGAAACAGACGAAAGAAATGGCCCAACCCTCCCCCAATACACGTATATACATACGTCCACACACGCAAATATACATACCTACAGAGCTTTCCATGGTTTACCCCAGACGCTTCACATGCCTTGATTCAATCCACTGACAGCACGTCAACCCCGGTATACCACATCGCTCCAATTCACTCTATTCCTTGCCCTCCTTTCACTCTCCTGCATGTTCAGGCACCGATCACACAAAATCTTTTTCACTCCATCTTTCCACCTCCAATTTGGTTTCCCTCTTCTCCTCGTTCCCTCCACCTCCGAAACATATATCCTCTTGGTCAATCTTTCCTCACTCATTCTCTCCATGTGCCCAAACCACTTCAAAACAACCTCTTCTCCCCTCTCAACCACGCTCTTTTTATTTCCACACATCTCTCTTACCCTTACATTACTTACTCGATCAAACCACCTCACACCACACATTGTCCTCAAACATCTCATTTCCAGCACATCCATCCTCCTGCGCACAACTCTATCCATAGCCCACGCCTCGCAACCATACAACATTGTTGGAACCACTATTCCTTCAGACATACCCATTTTTGCTTTCCGAGATAATGCTCTCGACTTCCACACATTCATCAAGGCCCTCAGAATTTTCGCCCCCTCCCCCACCCTATGATCCACTTAAGCTTCCATGGTTGAATCCGCTGCCAGATACACTCCCAGATATCTAAAACACTTCAATTCCTCAAGTTTTTCTCCATTCAAACTCACCTCCCAATTGACTTGACCCTCAACCCTACTGTACCTAATAACCTTGCTCTTATTCACATTTACTCTTAACTTTCTTCTTCCACACACTTTACCAAACTCAGTCACCAGCTTCTGCAGTTTCTCACATGAATCAGCCACCAGCGCTGTATCATCAGCAAACAACAACTGACTCACTTCCCAAGCTCTCTCATCCCCAACAGACTTCATACTTGCCCCTCTTTCCAAAACTCTTGCATTTACCTCCCTAACAACCCCATCCATAAACAAATTAAACAGCCATGGAGACATCACACACCCCTGCCGCAAACCTACATTCACTGAGAACCAATCACTTTCCTCTCTTCCTATACGTACACATGACTTACATCCTCGATAAAAACTTTTCACTGCTTCTAACAACTTGCCTCCCACACCATATATTCTTAGTACCTTCCACAGAGCATCTCTATCAACTCTATCATATGCCTTCTCCAGATCCATAAATGCTACATACAAATCCATTTGCTTTTCTAAGTATTTCTCACATACATTCTTCAAAGCAAACACCTGATCCACACATCCTCTACCACTTCTGAAACCACACTGCTCTTCCCCAATCTGATGCTCTGTACATGCCTTCACCCTCTCAATCAATACCCTCCCATATAATTTACCAGGATTACTCAACAAACTTATACCTCTGTAATTTGAGCACTCACTCTTATCCCCTTTGCCTTCATACAATGGCACTATGCACGTATTCCGCCAATCCTCAGGCACCTCACCATGAGTCATACATACATTGAATAACCTTACCAACCAGTCAACAATACAGTCACCCCCTTTTTTAATAAATTCAACTGCAATACCATCCAAACCTGCTGCCTTGCCGGCTTTCATCTTCCGCAAAGCTTTCACTACCTCTTCTCTGTTTACCAAATCATTTTCCCTAACCCTCTCACTTTGCACACCACCTCGACCAAAACACCCTATATCTGCCACTCTATCATCAAACACATTCAACAAACCTTCAAAATACTCACTCCATCTCCTTCTCACATCACCACTACTTGTTATCACCTCCCCATTTGCGCCCTTCACTGAAGTTCCCATTTGCTCCCTTGTCTTACGCACTTTATTTACCTCCTTCTAAAACATCTTTTTATTCTCCCTAAAATTTAATGATACTCTCTCACCCCAACTCTCATTTGCCCTTTTTTTCACCTCTTGCACCTTTCTCTTGACCTCCTGTCTCTTTCTTTTATACATCTCCCACTCAATTGCATTTTTTTCCTGCAAAAATCGTCCAAATGCCTCTCTCTTCTCTTTCACTAATACTCTTACCTCTTCATCCCACCACTCACTACCCTTTCTAATCAACCCACCTCCCACTCCTCTCATGCCACAAGCATCTTTTGCGCAATCCATCACTGATTCCCTAGATACATCCCATTCCTCCCCCACTTCCCTTACTTCCATTGTTCTCACCTTTTTCCATTCTGTACTCAGTCTCTCCTGATACTTCCTCACACAGGTCTCCTTCCCAAGCTCACTTACTCTCACCACCCTCTTCACCCAAACATTCACTCTTCTTTTCTGAAAACCCATACAAATCTTCACCTTAGCCTCCACAAGATAATGATCAGACATCCCTCCAGTTGCACCTCTCAGGGCATGAACATCCAAAAGTCTATCTTTCGCACGCCTGTCAATTAACACGTAATCCAATAACGCTCTTTGGCCTTCTCTCCTACTTACATAAGTATACTTATGTATGTCTCGCTTTTTAAACCAGGTATTCCCAATCATCAGTCCTTTTTCAGCACATAAATCTACAAGCTCTTCACCATTTCCATTTACAACACTGAACACCCCATGTATACCAATTATTCCCTCAACAGCCACATTACTCACCTTTGCATTCAAATCACCCATCACTATAACCCGGTCTCGTGAATCAAAACCACTAACACACTCATTCAGCTGCTCCCAAAACACTTGCCTCTCATGATCTTTCTTCTCATGCCCAGGTGCATATGCACCAATAATCACCCACCTCTCTCCATCAACTTTCAGTTTTACCCATATTAATCGAGAATTTACTTTCTTGCATTCTATCACATACTCCAACAACTCCTGTTTCAGGAGTATTGCTACTCCTTCCCTTGCTCTTGTCCTCTCACTAACCCCTGACTTTACTCCCCAGAAATTCCCAAACCACTCTTCCCCTTTACCCTTGAGCTTCGTTTCACTCAGAGCCAAAACATCCAGGTTCCTTTCCTCAAACATACTACCTATCTCTCCTTTTTTCACATCTTGGTTACATCCACACACATTTAGGCACCCCACTCTGAGCCTTCGAGGAGGATGAGCACTCCCCGCGTGACTCCTTCTTCTGTTTCCCATTTTAGAAAGTTAATACAAGGAGGGGAGGATTTCTGGCCCCCCGCTCCCGTCCCCTCTAGTCGCTTTCTACGACACGTGAGGAATACGTGGGAAGTATTCTTTCACCCCTATCCCCAGGGATAATATACATATATATATACATATACACATACACACACATACACATACATACGCACATACACACACACACACACACATACATATACATACATATGAAAAATGTAAGAAACAATTTAGAAAACTGACACTTCTACCTTGAAAAGAAGAGAATGAAAAAATGTGTATATATATACCTATATATATACATCCCATTCCTCCCCCAATACCCTTACTTCCATTGTTCTCACCTTTTTCCATTCTATACTCAGTCTCTCCTCTCAGTCTTACCTCTCAGGAGGTAAATAAAGTGCGTAAGACAAGGGAGCAAATGGGAACTTCAGTGAAGGGCGCAAATTGGCAGGTGATAACAAGTAGTGTTGATGTGAGAAGGAGATGGAGTGAGTATTTTGAAGGTTTGTTGAATATGTTTGCTGATAGGGTGGCAGATATAGGGTGTTTTGGTCGAGGTGGTGTGCAGAGTGAGAGGGTTAGGGAAAATGATTTGGTAAACAGAGAAGAGGTAGTAAAAGCTTTGCGGAAGATGAAAACCGGCAAGGCAGCAGGTTTGGATGGTATTGCAGTGGAATTTATTAAAAAAGGGGGTGACTGTATTATTGACTGGTTGGTAAGGTTATTTAATGTATGCATGACTCATGGTGAGGTGCCTGAGGATTGGTGGAATGCGTGCATAGTGCCATTGTACAAAGGCAAAGGGGATAAGAGTGAGTGCTCAAATTCCAGAGGTATAAGTTTGTTGAGTATTCCTGGAAAATTATATGGGAGGGTATTGATTAAGAGGGTGAAGGCATATACAGAGCATCAGATTGGGAAGAGCAGTGTGGTTTCAGAAGTGGTAGAGGATGTGTGGATCAGGTGTTTGCTTTGAAGAATGTATGTGAGAAATACTTAGAAAAGCAAATGGATTTGTATGTATCATTTAGGGATCTGGAGAAGGCATATGCTAGAGTTGATAGAGATGCTCTGTGGAAGGTATTAAGAATATATGCTGTGTGAGACAATTTGTTAGAAGCAGTGAAAAGTTTTTATCGAGGATGTAAGGCATGTGTACGTGTAGGAAGAGAGGAAAGTGATTGGTTCTCAGTGAATGTAGGTTTGCGGCAGGGGTGTGTGATGTCTCCATGGTTGTTTATTTTGTTTATGGATGGGGTTGTTAGGGAAGTGAATGCAAGAGTTTTGGAAAGAGGGCAAGTATGAAGTCTGTTGGGGATGAGAGAGCTTGGGAAGTGAGTCCGTTGTTCGCTGATGATACAGCGCTGGTGGCTGATTCATGTGAGAAACTGCAGAAGCTGGTGACTGAGTTTGGTAAAGTGTGTGAAAGAAGAAAGTTAAGAGTAAATGTGAATTAGAGCAAGGTAATTAGGTACCGTAGGGTTGAGGGTCAAGTCAATTGGGAGGTAAGTTTGAATGGAGAAAAACTGGAGGAAGTAAAGTGTTTTAGATATCTGGGAGTGGATCTGGCAGCGGATGGAACCATGGAAGCGGAAGTGGATCATTGGGTGGGGGAGGGGGCGAAAATCCTGGGAGCCTTGAAGAATGTGTGGAAGTCGAGAACATTTTCTCGGAAAGCAAAAATGGCTATGTTTGAAGGAATAGTGGTTCCAACAATGTTGTATGGTTGCGAGGCGTGGGCTATGGATAGAGTTGTGCGCAGGAGGATGGATGTGCTGGAAATGAGATGTTTGAGGACATTGTGTGGTGTGAGGTGGTTTGTTCGAGTAAGTAACGTAAGGGTAAGAGAGATGTGTGGAAATAAAAAGAGCGTGGTTGAGAGAGCAGAAGAGGGTGTTTTGAAATGGTTTGGGCACACGGAGAGAATGAATGAGGAAAGATTGACCAAGAGGATATATATGTCGGATGTAGAGGGAACGAGGAGAAGTGAGAGACCAAATTGGAGGTGGAAAGATGGAGTGAAAAAGATTTTGTGTGATCGGGGCCTGAACATGCAGGAGGGTGAAAGGAGGGCAAGGAATAGAATGAATTGGATCGATGTGGTATACCGGGGTTGACGTGCAGTCATTGGCTTGAATCAGGGCATGTGAAGCGTCTGGGGTAAACCATGAAAAGCTGTGTAGGTATGTATATTTGCGTGTGTGGACGTATGTATATACATGTGTATGGGGGTGGGTTAGGCCATTTCTTTCGTCTGTTTCCTTGCGCTACCTCGCAAACGCGAGAGACAGCGACAAAGGAAAAAAAAAAAATATATATATATATATATATATATATATACATATATATATATATATATATATATATATATATATATATATATATATATATATATGTATATATATATATATATATATATATATATATATATATATATATATATATATATATATGTATATATATATATATATATATATATATATATATTCATGGGGTGTCTAAATGTGTGTGGATGTAACGAAGAAGAGAAAAAAGGAGGGTAAGGTAGTATGTTTGATGAAAGGAACCTGGATGTTTTGGCTCTGAGTGAAACGTAGCACAAGGGTAAAGGGTAAGAGTGGTTTGGGAATGTCTTGCAAGTAAAGTCAGGGGTTAGTGAGAGGACAAGAGCAAGAGAAGGAGTAGCACTACTCCTGAAACAGGAGTTGTGGGAGAATGTGATAGAGTGTAAGAAAGTAAATTCTTAATTGATATGGGTAAAACTGAAAGTTGATGGAGAGAGATGGGTGATTATTGGTGCACATTCACATGGGCATGAGAAGAAAGATCATGAGAGGCAAGTGTTTTGGGAGCAGCTGAATGAGTGTGTTTGTGGTTTTGATGCACAAGACCGGGTTATAGTGATGGGTGATTTGAATGCAAAGGTACGTAATGTGGCAGTTTAGTGAATAATTGGTATACATGGGGTGTTCAATGTTGTAAATGGAGATGGTGAGGACCTTGTAGATTCATGTGCTGAAAAAGGACTGGTGATTGAGAATACCTGGTTTAAAAAGCGAGATATACATAAGTATACGTATGTAAGTAGGAGAGATGGCCAGAGAGCGTTATTGGATTACGTGTTAATTGATAGGTGGGCAAAAGAAAAACTTTTTGACGTTAATATGCTAAGAGGTGCAACTGGAGGGATGTCTGATCATTATCTTGTGGAGGCGAAGGTGAAGATTTCTGGGGGTTTTCAGAAAAGAAGAGAGAATGTTGGGGTGAAGAGAGTGGTGAGTGTAAGTGAGCTTGGGAAGGTGACTTGTGTGAGGAAGTACCAGGAGAGACTGAGTACAGAATGGAATAAGGTGAGAATAAAGTAGGTAAGGGGAGTTGGAGAGGAGTGGGATGTATTTAGGGGAGCAGTGATGGCTTGCGCAAAAGATGCTTGTGGGATGAGAAGCGTGGGAGGTGGGTTGATTAGAAAGGGTAGTGAGTGGTAGGATGAAGAAGTAAGATTACTAGTGAAAGAGAAGAGAGAGGCAATTGGAGGATTTTTGGGGGGAAAGAATGCAAATGAATGGGAGATGTATAAAAGAAAGAGGCAGGAGGTCAAGAGAAAGGTGCAAGATGTGAAAAAGAGGGCAAATGAGAATTGGGGTGAGAGAGTATCATTAAATTTTAGGGAGAATAAAAATATGTTTTAGAAGGAGGTAAATAAAGTGAGTAAGACAAGGGAGCAAATGAGAACTTCAGTGAAGGAGGCTAATGGGGAGATGATAAAAAGTAGTGGTGATGTGAGAAGGAGATGGAGTGAGTATTTTGAAGGTTTGTTGAATGTGTTTGATGATAGAGTGGCAGATATAGGGTCTTTTGGTCGAGGTTGTGTGCAAAGTGAGAGGGTTAGGGAAAGTGATTTGTTAAACAGAGAGGAGGTAGTAAAAGGTTTGCAGAAGATGAAAGTCGGCAAGGCATCGGGCTTGGATGGTATTGCAGTGGAATTTCTAAAAAGAGGTGGTGACTATATTGTTGACTGGTTAGTAACATTATTTAATGTATGTATGATTCATGGTGAGGTGCCTGATGATTGACGGAATGCTTGCATAGTGCCATTGTACAAAGGCAAAGTGGATAAAAGTAAGTGCTCAAATTACAGAGGTAAAAGTTTTTTGAGTATTCCTGGTAAATTATATGGGAGGGTATTGATTGAGAGGGTGAAGGGATGTAAAGAGCATCAGATTGGGGAAGAGCAGTGCAGTTTCAGAAGTGGTAGAGGATGTGTGGATCAGGTGTTTGCTTTGAAGAATATATGTGAGAAATACTTAGAAAAGCAAATGGATTTGTATGTAGCACTTTTGGATCTGGAGAAGGCATATGCTAGAGTTGATAGAGATGCTCTGTGGAAGGTATTAAGAATATATGGTGTGAGAGTCAAGTTGTTAGAAGCAGCGAAAAGTTTTTATCGAGGATGTAAGGCATGTGTACGTGTAGGAAGAGAGGAAAGTGATTGATTCTCAGTAAATGTAAGTCTGCGGCAGGGGTGTTTGATTTCTCTATGGTTGTTTAATTTTTTTATGGATGGGGTTGTTAGGGAGGTGAAATCAAGAGTTTTGGAAAGAATGGCAAGTATGCAGTCTATTGTGGATGAGAGAGCTTGGGAAGTGAGTCAGTTGTTGTTCGCTGATGATACAGGACTCGTGGCTGATTCATATGAGAAACTGCAGAAGCTAGTGACCGAGTTTGGGAAAGTGTGTGAAAGAAGAAAATTAAGAGTAAATATGAATAAGAGCAAGGTTATTACGTACAGTAGGGTTGAGGGTCAAGTCAACTGGGAGGTAAGTTTTAATGGAGGAGAACTGGAGGAAGTAAAGTGTTGTAGATATAGTGGATCTGGCAGCGGATGGAACCATGGAAGCGGAAGTGAATCATAGGGTGGGAAGGGGGCGAAAATTTTGGGAGCCTTGAAGAATGTTTGGAAGTCGAGAACATTATCTCGGAAAGCAAAAATGGGTATGTTTAAAGGTTTATGGGATACAACGATGTTGTATGGTTGCGAGGCGTGGGCTATGGATAGAGTTGTGCGCAGGAGGGTGGATGTGCTGGAAATGAGATGTTTGAGGACAATATGCGGTGTGAGGTGGCTCTATCGAGTAAGTAATGTAAGGGTAAAAGAGATGTGTGGAAATAAAAAGAGTGTCGTTGAGAGAGCAGAAGAGGGTGTTTTGAAATGGTTTGGTCACATGGAGAGAATGGGTGAGGAAATATTGACCAAGAGGATATATGTGTCAGATGTGGAGGGAACGAGGAGAAGTGGGAGACCAAATTGGAGATGGAAAGATGGAGTGAAAATGATTTTGAGTGATCGGGGCCTTAACATGCGCAAGTGGAGGGACGTCTGATCATTATCTTGTGGAGGCAAAGTTGAAGATTTGTATGGGTTTTCAGAAAAGAAGAGAGAATGTTGGGGTGAAGAGGGTGGTGAGAGTAAGTGAGCTTGGGAAGGAGACATGTGTGAGGAAATACCAGGAGAGACTAAGTACAGAATGGAAATAGGTGAGAACAAAGGAGGTAAGGCGAGTGGGAGAGGAATGGGATGAATGTAGGGAAGCAGTGATGGCTTGCGCAAAAGATGCTTGTGGCATGAGAAGCGTGAGAGGCGGGTTGATTAGAAAAGGTAGTGAGTGGTGGGATGAAGAAGTAAGATTATTAGTGAAAGAGAAGAGAGAGGCATTTGGACGACTTTTTCAGGGAAAAAATGCAAATGAGTGGGAGATATATAAAAGAAAGAGACAGGCGGTCAAGAGAAAGGTGCAAGAGGTGAAAAAGAGGGCAATTGAGAGTTGTGGTGAGAGAGTATCATTAAACTTTAGGGAGAAAGAAAAAATGTTTTGGAACGAGGCAAATAAAGTACGTAAGACAAGGGAGCAAATGTGAACATCAGTGAATGGTGCAAATGGGGAGTTGCTAACAAGTAGTGGTGATGTGAGTAGGGGATGGAGTGAGTATTTTGAAGGTTTGTTGAATGTGTTTGATGATAGAGTGGCAGATATAGGGTGTTTTCGTCGAGGTGGTGTGCAAAGTGAGAGGGTTAGGGAAAATAATTTGGTAAACAGAGAAGAGGTAGTGAAAGCTTTGCGGAAGATGAAAGTCGGCAAGGCAGCTAGTTTGGATGGTATTGCAGTGGAATTTATTAGAAAAGGGGGTGACTGTATTGTTGACGGATTGGTGAGGTTACTTAATGTATGTATGATTCATGTTGAGGTTCCTGAGGATTGGCGGAATGCGTGCATAGTGCCAGTGTAGAAAGACAAAGGGGATAAGAGTAAGTGCTCAAATTACAGAGGTATAAGTTTGTTGAGTATTCTTGGTAAATTATATGGGAGGGTATTGATTGAGAGGGTGAAGGCATGTACAGAGCATCAGATTGGGGAAGAACAATGTGGTTTCAGAAGTGGTAGAGGATGTGTGGATCAGATGTTTTCTTTGAAGAATGTATGTGAGAAATACTTAGAAAAGCAAATGGATTTGTATGCAGCATTTATGGATCTGGAGAAGGCATATGATAGAGTTAATAGAGATGCTCTGTGGAAGGTACTAAGAATATATGGTGTGGGAGGCAAGTTGTTAGATGCAGTGAAAAGTTTTTATCGAGGATGTAAGGCATGTGTACGTGTAGGAAGAGAGGAAAGTGATTGGTTTTCAGTGATTGTAGGTTTGCGGCAGGGGTGTGTGATGTCTCCCTGGTTGTTTAATTTGTTTATGGATGGGGTTGTTAGGGAGGTGAATGCAAGAGTTTTGGAAAGAGGGGCAAAAATGAAGTCTGTTGGGGATGAGAGAGCTTGGGAAGTGAGTCAATTGTTGTTCGCTGATGATGCAGCGCTTGTGGCTGATTCATGTGAGAAACTGCAGAAGCTGGTGGCTGAGTTTGGTAAAGTGTGTGAAAGAAGAAAGTTAAGAGTAAATGTGAATTAGAGCAAGGTTATTAGGTACAGTAGGGTTGAGGGTCAATTTAATTGGGATGTAAGTTTGAATGGAGAAAAACTGGAGGAAGGATAGTGTTTTAGATATCTAGGAGTGGATATCGCAGCGGATGGAACCATGGAAGCGGAAGTGAATCATAGGGTGGGGGAGGTGGCGAAAATCCGGGGAGCCTTGAAGAATGTGTGGAAGTCGAAAACATTGTCTCCGAAAACAAAAATGGGTATATTTGAAGGAATAGTGGTTCCAACAATGTTGTATGGTTGCGAGGCGTGGGCTATGGATAGAGTTGCTCTCAGGAGGGTGGATGTGCTGGAAATGAGATGTTTGATAACAATATGTGGTGTGAGGTGGTTTGATCGAGTAAGTAATGTAAGGATAAGAGAGATGTTTGGAAATAAAAAGATCGTGGTTGATTGAGCAGAAGAGGGTGTTTTGAAATGGTTTGGGCACATGGAGAGAATGAGTGAGGAAAGATTGACCAAGAGGATTTATGTGTCTGATGTGGAGGGAACGAGGAGAAGTGGGAGTCCAAATTGGAGGTGGAAAGATGGAGTGAAAAAGATTTTGTGTGATCGGGGCCTGAACATGCAGGAGGGTGAAAGGAGGGCAAGGAATAGAGTGAATTGGATCGATGTGTTATACCGGGGTTGACGTGCTCTCAGTGGCTTGAATCAGGGCATGTGAAGCGTCTGGGGTAAACCATGGAAAGCTGTGTAGGTATGTATATTTGCGTGTGTGGACGTATGTATATACATGTGTATGGGGGTGGGTTAGGCCATTTCTTTCGTCTGTTTCCTTGCGCTACCTCGCAAACGCGGGAAACAGCGACAAAGCAAGAAAAAAAAAAAATATATATATATATATATATATATATATATATATATATATATATATATATATATATATATATACATATATATATATATATATATACATATATATATATATATATATATATATATATATATATATATATATATATATATATATATATATATATATATACATATATATGTATATATACGTTGAAATGTATAGGTGTGTATATATGCGTGTTTGTACGTGTATGTATATACATGTGTATGTTTGTCTGTTGATCCATTCCTTTGGCTGTTTCCTTGCGCTACCTCGCTAAGGTGGGAGACAGCGACAAAGTATAAGAATAATATATATATATATATATATATATATATATATATATATATATATATATTTATATATATATATATATATATATATATATATATATATATATATATATATATATATATATATATATATATATATATATATAATTGAACTAGTTATGCGCGCTACAATATTTATGAGATGGCCAGGAGCATGGCTGTGTCTACCTGCACGGGATAGGTGAAGTGGTTGACATCGAAGGACGTTTTAACTACAGGCAAGTATATAGGAGTACTTGTATAAGTCATGCTCCGCTCGGTGTGGACCTACGCTCGACCCTACTCGGAAAGAATTATCTTTATTTAGGGCAACTGCCCCAAACATACTGCCATGATCGTGAGACGCTCGTTCCAAGATCAGAGGAATGCTGAACTCCTCGAATGGCCAAGTTAAGCAAACGATCGCAATCCTATTGAGAACAAAGGAGGAAATATTGTTAATGTGTGGGAGTCAGTACATGAACGAACATGGGATCAACTGATACTGCGCGCCAAGAGGGAGTGGAAAATCCTGAGGAGGAAGCCTGAACTGGTGGCTTCTGTTCCCGAGCGAGTGCGGGAAGTAGTTGAGATGGGCGGAGGCTGGAATGGCCGCTTTGTATGGGTCTGAAATGAGAACATGAGAGTATGGCAGAGTCTGCGTGCATGTTTAAGTAAGCTTATATTTATTGACACCTGCTTCTCATATTTGGAGCAGCACAAATTTACAGATGAATAAGCTTCTCTGCAACGGGGAGCAAACAGTGAACTGTAGCTACCTATGATAGGTTAAAGAAGGTCTTAAAACTCGATATTCTGAGGTAACTTGTACCATAAGATAACAAAAACTAATATTGTAACGATATAGCCAAGTCATAGCAGTAATACAATGTTGGCGCTGAGGCTCATCACTGCAGCTTAACTTTGGGGATTATTGTTAAATTTATTGGTTACGTGTTGCTCGTATCATTTCATGTAGACGGCTGTTAAACGTTTATATTAAGCATACATTATGAATGCAACCAGTTCAGGAAGGTTATCACTCCTCATTATTCATTTTGTATATCCATTTTACGCTTCCGCTGCGCCTATGCTGCCCTCAGGTGACGACCGCCGAGCCATTCAGTTTGTTCGTTAAGTGGAGAACAATTGTTAGCTTCAAATAACCTGTTATGTATGCAAAGATGTGACCTCTCGTGTGAGAATCATAATAATATTGCAGACCTATAGAGGTGATTTTCGTCAATATAAGCAACATGATCAAACATGAGGAAACACAATGGTGTTGATTATTCTTAACGCCTAAGTGTGGACGAAAAACAAAACATTTACGATAAACAAAACTGGATAGAGAAGAAGTTGTCACTTCAAATATATAATTGAAAATACTTGTCTGCTGACAACCGCATCTCCGCTTCCATGGATAACCCTTATTGAAGGCGGATTGTTCTCGGTTATCAGTGAAATCGTCTGCCGTTAAGCATGTTGATATATTAAACGGTTTGTTGTTTGCATTAAAACCTAAAGAATACCTTATCCAGTTGGAGTTGCGATTTTAAACTTTTTTATGGTATTTCAATACAAGTCAAATTGCCCGAGGTAATGCAGAGCATATTATATACCATGTGTGGCACTTTTAGTCAGTCTAATACTTAAGAAACTCACTTTTTGCGTGAAAGGACACTATGTGTGCAAAATTCATTTATTGTAATCTCAGTAACATTCCCAAGCATACGTCACTTTTCTTTAAGTAACCGACACAGCACGGACAATCCTGCCCAAATCTGAGGCCGTTATCGGGTGAAAAAAGAAAAAACACTAAGGACAAAACAGCGGAAATGGAGGAAACAGGAGAGTATATTAGTGATCCTGAAATGTTTATAGACCTGGCTCTTAAAGATATAAAGGTTGTAGCAAAGGGGGAAGAGAGAAGAAAAAAGGGAGTGCTAAAAGCGGCACTGCGCGTGACTTTAGTAACATACTCTAGCTAACAACAGAATATGTTGCTCAGACCGTCACTACGCGATTATACTCGTCATAAGGGAAGCCCCCGCAGCGAAAGAGTCAACCCTCAACGTGTAAACGAATTATAATCGTTTAATGTAAAAGAATAACATGTCCATCACCTCTTTGGAGTTGATTATCATAGTGTGTCTGCCTCTTAACACGTGCAAGAGGATCAAGTAACTCTCAACCTGAGTGCGGTCATTTGCACTGATCTGAAAATGCACTCGCCTCCAGAAGGGTTCATTAGAATTTCATTGATTTCAACTGTCGAGCGACAGATCGCCGCTTTATCAGCACATTTTTAGTACATTACTTCAACGTGCAAATTTTGTTGTTGAACTCGAAGTGAGGTATCGTTTATATTGTTGATATAGAAGGATGGATGAGATTAAGGAAGACAGTGTGGGAGGTGAGTGCTGGTGTGAGGCTACCTGGGGAGGTGAGCGCTCGTGTGAGGCAACCTGGTAGTTGAGAACTCGTGTGTGGCTAGCTGGGAGGTGAGTGCTGGTGTGAGGCTACCTGGGGGGGTGAGTGCTGGTGTGAGGCTAGCTGGGGGGGTGAGTGCTCATGTGAGGCTAGCTGGGAGGTGAGTGCTGGTGTGAGGCTACCTGGGGGGTGAGTGCTCATGTGAGGCTAGCTGGGAGGTGAGTGCTGGTGTGAGGCTACCTGGGAGGTGTGTGCTGGTGTGAGGCTACCTGGGGGGGTGAGTGCTGGTGTGAGGCTAGCTGGGAGGTGAGCGCTCGTGTGAGGCTAGCTCGTTGAGGAGGTGTAGGGAGAAAGGGTAGAGATCCTAAGAGGAATGTTTTGAGTATCAGGGCCATATTCTGTTTTCATCATGGACAGAACAAAACATCAATTTATTAGCAGTATAGATTTTTTACCGGTGGAATAAAGGAAGTAACAAAAAATGAGTTTGTATGTGCACAGTGAAGCTATGTCCGTCTTCAAGAAAAGCACTTTCTATTTGATGAGAACGTAACTAAGTGATAAAGATCATTAACAACAACACTGTATTTCAGTGATGTACCCGTTAGTAAAGCATGTAGACGAAGACATTGATAAATAAACTATTTCATTTGTTATGCTATAATCTCATAGTGAACCTACACCCTACACATTTGCCGTTGACTCCACAAATACTTTTAGTTGTACAGTGCTCTAAATATGAGTCACGCGCCAAAAACACAGCTCCCATATCGACATCTCGGCCCTATAGATCTTTCCATGGTGTACCCCAGACGCTACACAAGCCCTGGGGATATGGGAGAAAGAATACTTCCTATGTATTCCCTCCGTGTCGCAGGCGACTAAAAGAGGAGGGAGTAGGGGGTTGGAAATCCTCCCCTACCATTGCAATTTCTCCAAAGGAAAGAAAAATAAAGGCGTCCAAGTGAGGATATTCCCTCTAAAGTTCAATACTCTGATCTTGACGCTACCTCGCGGGATTGGAGTATAAGTATAAATATGATATATATATATATATATATATATATATATATATATATATATATATATATATATATATATATATATATATATATATATCTTTCTTTTCTTTTAAACTATTCGCCATTTCCCGCGTTAGCGAGGTAGCGTTAAGAACAGAGGACTGGGCCTTTTTTGGAATATAATCACCTGGCCCCTTCTGTTCCTTCTTTTGGAAAATTAAGAAAAAAAAAAAACGAGAGGGGAGGATTTCCAGCCCCCCGCGCACTCCCCTTTTAGTCGCCTTCTACGACACGCAGAGAATACGTGGGAAGTATTCTTAATCCCCTATCCCCAGGGATATATATATATATATATATATATATATATATATATATATATATATATATATATATATTAGATTATTAGTGAAAGAGAAGAGAGAGGCATTTGGACGATTTTTGCAGGGAAAAAATACAATTGAGTGGGAGATTTATAAAAGAAAGAGACAGGAGGTCAAGAGAAAGGTGCAAGAGGTGAAAAAGAGGGCAAATGAGAGTTGGGGTGAGAGAGTATCATTAAATTTTAGGGAGAATAAAAAGATGTTCTGGAAGGAGGTAAATAAAGTGCGTAAGACAAGGTCGCAAATGGGAACTTCAGTGAAAAGCGCAAATGGGGAGGTGATAACGAGTAGTGGTGATGTGAAAAGGAGATGGAGTGAGTATTTTGAAGGTTTGTTGAATGTGTTTGATGATAGAGTGGCAGATATAGGGTGTTTTGGTCGAGGTGGGTGGTGTGCAAAGTGGGAGGGTTAGGGAAAATGATTTGGTAAACAGAGAAGAGGTAGTAAAAGCTTTGCGGAAGATGAAAGCCGGCAAGGCAGCAGGTTTGGATGGTATTGCAGTAGAATCTATTAAAAAAGAGGGTGACTGTATTATTGACTGGTTGGTAAGGTTATTTAATGTATGTATGACTCATGGTGAGGTGCCTGAGGATTGGCGGAATGCGTGCATAGTGCCATTGTACAAAGGCAAAGGGGATAAGAGTGAGTGCTCAAATTACAGAGGTATAAGTTTGTTGAGTATTCCTGGTAAATTATATGGGAGGGTATTGATTGATAGGGTGAAGGCATGTACAGAGCATCAGATTGGGGAAGAGCAGTGTGGTTTCAGAAGTGGTAGAGGGTGTGTGGATCAGGTGTTTGCTTTGAAGAATGTATGTGAGAAATACTTAGAAAAGCAAATGGATTTGTATTTAGCATTTATGGATCTGGAGAAAGCATATGATAGAGTTGATAGAGATGCTCTGTGGAAGGTATTAAGAATATATGCTGTGGGAGGGAAGTTGTTAGAAGCAGTGAAAAGTTTTTATCGAGGATGTAAGGCATGTGTACGTGTAGGAAGAGAGGAAAGTGATTGGTTCTCAGTTAATGTAGGTTTGCGGCAGGGGTGTGTGATGTCTCCATGGTTGTTTAATTTGTTTATGGATGGGGTTGGTAGGGAGGTGAATGCAAGAGTTTTGGAAAGAGGGGCAAGTATGAAGTCTGTTGGGGATGAGAGAGCCTAGGAAGTGAGTAAGTTGTTGTTCGCTGATGATACAGCGCTGGTGGCTGATTCATGTGAGAAACTGCAGAAGCTGGTGACTGAGTTTGGTAAAGTGTGTGAAAAAAGAAAGTTAAGAGTAAATGTGAATAAGAGCAAGGTAATTAGGTACAGTAGGGTTGAGGGTCAAGTCAATTGGGAGGTAAGTTTGAATGGAGAGAAACTGGAGGAAGTAAAGTGTTTTAGATATCTGGGAGTGGATCTGGCAGCGGATGGAACCATGGAATCGGAAGTAGATCATAGGGTGGGGGAGGGGGCGAAAATTCTGGGAGCCTTTAAGAATGTGTGGAAGTCGAGAACATTATCTCGGAAAGCAAAAATGTGTATGTTTGAAGGAATAGTGGTTCCAACAATGTTGTATGGTTGCGATGCGTGGGCTATGGATAGAGTTGTGCGCAGGAGGATGGATGTGCTGGAAATGAGATGTTTGAGGACAATGTGTGGTGCGAGGTTGTTTGATCGAGTAAGTAACGTAAGGGTAAGAGAGATGTGTGGAAATAAAAAGAGCGTGGTTGAGAGAGCAGAAGAGGGTGTTTTGAAATGTTTTGGGCACATGGAGAGAATGAGTAAGGAAAGATTGACCAAGAGGATATATGTGTCGTAGGTGGAGGGAACGAGAAGAAGTGGGAGACCAAATTGGAGGTGGAAAGATGTAGTGAAAAAGATTTTGTGTGATTGGGGCATGAACATGCCGGAGGGTGAAATGCAGGCAAGGAATAGAGTGAATTGGATCGATGTGGTATACCGGGTTTGACCTGCTGTCAGTGGATTGAATCAGGGCATGTGAAGCATCTGGGGTAAACCATGGAAAGCTGTGTAGGTATGTATATTTGCGTGTGTGGACGTATGTATATACATGTGTATGGGGGGGGGGGTTGGGCCATTTCTTTCGTCTATTTCCTTGCGCTGCCTCGCAAACGCGGGAGACAGCGACAAAAAAAAAGAAAAAAAAAAAAAAAAAATATATATATATATATATATATATATATATATATATATATATATATATATATATATATATATATATATATATATATATATCATAGAACATACAAATCTCCAACAGCCAGGATCGAACCTGGGACCCCTGTGCAAGAGGCAGTCATACCTACCTCTTGCACAGGGGTCCCAGGTTCGATCCTGGCTGTTGGAGGTTTGTATGTTCTATGAAGGTGCGTGTTCATATGCACTTTATTCGTATTCATATACCTCCGCGTTGTGTGAGGAAGTACCAGGAGAGACTGAGTACAGAATGGAAAAAGGTGAAAACAATGGAGGTAAAGGGAGTGTGGGAGGAATGGGATGTATTTAGGGAAGCAGTGATGGCTTGCGCAAAAGATGCTTATGGCATGAGAAGCGTGGGAGGTGGGTTGATTAGAAAAGGTAGTGAGTAGTGGGATGAAGAAGTGAGATTATTAGTGAAAGAGAAGAGAGAGGCATTTGAAAAATGCAAATGAGTGGGAGAGGTATAAAAGAAAGAGGCAGGAGGTCAAGAGAAAGGTGCAAGAGGTGAAAAAGAGGGCAAATGAGAGTTGGGGTGAGAGAGTATCATTAAATTTCAGGGAGAATAAAAAGATGTTTTGGAAGGAGGTAAATAAAGTGCGTAAGACAAGAGAGCAAATGGGAACTTCAGTGAAGGGGTCTAATGGGGAGGTGATAACAAGTAGTGGTGATGTGAGAAGGAGATGGAGTGAGTATTTCGAAGGTTTGTTGAATGTGTTTGATGATAGAGAGGCAGATATAGGGTGTTTTGGTCGAGGTGGTGTGCAAACTGGGGTGGTTAGGGAAGATGATTTGGTAAATAGAGAAGAGGTAGTAAAAGCTTTGCGGAAGATGAAAGCCGGCAAGGCAAAAGGTTTGGATGGTATTGCAGTGGAATTTATTAAAAAAGGTGGTGACTGTATTGTTGACTGGTTGGTGAGGTTATTTAATGTATGTATGATTCAGGGTGAGGTGCCTGAGGATTGGCGGAATGCTTGCATAGTGCCATTGTACAAAGGCAAAGGGGATAAGAGTGAGTGCTCAAATTACAGTGGTATAATTTTGTTGAGTATTCCTGGTAAATTATATGATAGGGTATTGATTGAGAGGGTGAAGGCATGTACAGAGCATCAGATTGGGGAAGAGCAGTGTGGTTTTAGAAGTGGTAGAGGATGTGTGGATCAGGTGTTTGCTTTGAAGAATGTATGTGAGAAATACTTAGAAAAACAAATGGATTTTTATGTAGCATTTATGGATCTGGAGAAGGCATATGATAGAGTTGATAGAGATGCTCTGTGGAAGGTTTTAAGAATATATGGTTTGGGAGGGAAGTTGTTAGAAGCAGTGAAAAGTTTTTATCGAGGATGTAAGGCATGTGTACGTGTAGGAAGAGAGGAAAGTGATTGGTTCTCAGTGAATGTAGGTTTGCGGCAGGGATGTGTTATGACTCCATGGTTTAATTTGTTTACGGATTGGGTTGTTAGGGAGGTGAATGCAATAGTTTTGGAAAGAGGGGCAAGTATGCAGTCTGTTGTGGATGAGAGAACTTAGGAAGTGAGTCAGTTGTTTTTCGCTGATGATACAGCGCTGGTGGCTGATTCATGTAAGAAACTGCAGAAGCTTGTGACTGAGTTTGGTAAAGTGTGTGAAAGAAGAAAGTTGAGAGTAAATGTGAATAAGAGCAAGGTTATTACGTACAGTAGGGTTGAGGGTCAAGTCAATTGGGAGGTAAGTTTGAATGGAGAATAACTGGAGGAAGTAAGGTGTTTTAGATATCTGGGAGTAGATCTGGTAGCGGAGGGAACCATGGAAGCGGAAGTGAATCATAGGGTGGGGAAGGGGGCGAAAATTCTTGGAGCCTTGAAGAATGTTTGGAAGGCGAGAACATTATCTCGGAAAGCAAAAATGGGTATGTTTGAAGGAATAGTGGTTCCAACAATGTTGTATGGTTGCGAGGCGTGGGCTATGGATAGAGTTGTGCGCAGGAGGGTGGATGTGCTGGAAATGAGATGTTTAAGGACAATATGTGATGTGAGGTGGTTTGATCGAATAAGTAATGTAAGGGTAAGAGAGATGTGTGGAAATAAAAAGAGTGTGGTTGAGGGAGCAAAAGAGGGTGTTTTGAAATGGTTTGGTCACATGTAGTGAATGAGTGAGGAAAGATTGACCAAGAGGATATACGTGTCGGATGTGGAGGGAACGAGGAGAAGTGGGAGACCAAATTGGAGGTGGAAAGATGGAGTGAAAAAGATTTTGAGTGATCGGGGCCTGAACATGCAGGAGGGTGAAAGGCGTGCAAGGAATAGAGTGAATTGGATCGATGTGGTATATCGGGGACGACTTGCTGTCAATGGATTGAACCAGGGCATGTGAAGCGTCTGGGGTAAACCATGGAAAGTTTTGTTGGGCCTGGATGTGGAAAGGATGTGGTTTCGGTGCATTATTACATGACAGCTAGAGACTGAGTGTGAACAAATGGGGCCTTTGGTCTTTTCCTAGCGCTACCTCGCACACATGAGGGGGGAGGGGGTTGTTATTCCTTGTTTGGCGAGGTAGCGATGGGAACAAATAAAGGCAGAATGTATGAATTATGTACATGCGTATATATGTATATGCCTGTGTGTGTATATACATGTGTACATTGAGATGTATAGGTATGTATATTTGCGCGTGTGGACGTGTATGTATATACATGTGTCTGTGGGCGTGTTGGGCCATTCTTTAGTCTGTTTCCTTGCGCTACCTCGCTAACGCGGGAGACAGCGACAAAGCAAAAAAAAAAAAAAAATTATATATAATATATATATATATATATAATATATATATATATATATATATATTATATATATATATATATATATATATATATATATATATATATCATATATATATATATATATATATATATATATATATATATATAATATATATATATATATATATATATATATATATATATATATATATATATATATAATATATATAGGTGATACCAAGTAGTGATAATATGTAATGGTAATGTGAGAAGGAGATGGCGTGAGCATTTTGAAGGTTTCTTGAATGTGTTTGATTATAGACTGGCAGATATAAGGTGTTTTGGTCGAGGTGAAGTGCAAAGTAAGAGGGTTAGGGAAATGATTTAGTAAATAGAGAAGAGGTAGTAAAAGCTTTGCGGAAGATGAAAGCCGGCAAGGCAAAAGGTTTGGATGGTATTGCAGTGGAATTTATTAAAAAAGGTGGTGACTGTATTGTTGACTGGTTGGTGAGGTTATTTAATGTATGTATGATTCAGGGTGAGGTGCCTGAGGATTGGCGGAATGCTTGCATAGTGCCATTGTACAAAGGCAAAGGGGATAAGAGTGAGTGCTCAAATTACAGTGGTATAATTATGTTGAGTATTCCTGGTAAATTATATGATAGGGTATTGATTGAGAGGGTGAAGGCATGTACAGAGCATCAGATTGGGGAAGAGCAGTGTGGTTTCAGAAGTGGTAGAGGATGTGTGGATCAGGTGTTTGCTTTGAGGAATGTATGTGAGAAATACTTAGAAAAACAAATGGATTTTTATGTAGCATTTATGGATCTGGAGAAGGCATATGATAGAGTTGATAGAGATGCTCTGTGGAAGGTTTTAAGAATATATGGTTTGGGAGGGAAGTTGTTAGGAGCAGTGAAAAGTTTTTATCGAGGATGTAAGGCATGTGTACGTGTAGGAAGAGAGGAAAGTGATTGGTTCTCAGTGAATGTAGGTTTGCGGCAGGGATGTGTTATGACTCCATGGTTTAATTTGTTTACGGATTGGGTTGTTAGGGAGGTGAATGCAAGAGTTTTGGAAAGAGGGGCAAGTATGCAGTCTGTTGTGGATGAGAGAACTTAGGAAGTGAGTCAGCTGTTTTTCGCTGATGATACAGCGCTGGTGGCTGATTCATGTAAGAAACTGCAGAAGCTTGTGACTGAGTTTGGTAAAGTGTGTGAAAGAGGAAAGTTTAGAGTAAATGTGAATAAGAGCAAGGTTATTACGTACAGTAGGGTTGAGGGTCAAGTCAACTGGGAGGTAAGTTTGAATGGAGAATAACTGGAGGAAGTAAGGTGTTTTAGATATCTGGGAGTAGATCTGGTAGCGGATGGAACCATGGAAGCGGAAGTGAATCATAGGGTGGGGAAGGGGGCGAAAATTCTTGGAGCCTTGAAGAATGTTTGGAAGGCGAGAACATTATCTCGGAAAGCAAAAATGGGTATGTTTGAAGGAATAGTGGTTCCAACAATGTTGTATGGTTGCGAGGCGTGTGCTATGGATAGAGTTGTGCGCAGGAGGGTGGATGTGCTGGAAATGAGATGTTTAAGGACAATATGTGATGTGAGGTGGTTTGATCGAATAAGTAATGTAAGGGTAAGAGAGATGTGTGGAAATAAAAAGAGTGTGGTTGAGAGAGCAAAAGAGGGTGTTTTGAAATGGTTTGGTCACATGTAGAGAATGGTGAGGAAAGATTGACCAAGAGGATATACGTGTCGGATGTGGAGGGAACGAGGAGAAGTGGGAGACCAAATTGGAGGTGGAAAGATGGAGTGAAAAAGATTTTGAGTGATCGGGGCCTGAACATGCAGGAGGGTGAAAGGCGTGTAAGGAATAGAGTGAATTGGATCGATGTGGTATATCGGGGACGACTTGCTGTCTATGGATTGAACCAGGGCATGTGAAGCGTCTGGGGTAAACCATGGAAAGTTGTGTTGGGCCTGGATGTGGAAAGGATGTGGTTTCGGTGCATTATTACATGACAGCTAGAGACTGAGTGTGAACAAATGGGGCCTTTGGTGTCTTTTCCTAGCGCTACCTCGCACACATGAGGGGGGAGGGGGTTGTTATTCCGTGTTTGGCGAGGTAGCGATGGAAACAAATAAAGGCAGACAGTATGAATTATGTACATGCGTATATATGTATATGCCTGTGTGTGTATATATATGTGTACATTGAGATGTATAGGTATGTATATTTGCGCGTGTGGACGTGTATGTATATACATGTGTATGTGGGCGTGTTGGGCCATTCTTTAGTCTGTTTCCTTGCGCTACCTCGCTAACGCGGGAGACAGCGACAAAGCAAAAAAAAAGAAAAAAATTATATATAAATATATATATATATATATATATATATATATATATATATATGTATATATATATATATATATATATATATATATATATATATGCATATATATATATATATATATATATATATATATATATATATATATATATATATATATATATATATATATATATATATATATATATATATATATATATATATATATATATAGGTGATACCAAGTAGTGATAATATGTAATGGTAATGTGAGAAGGAGATGGCGTGAGCATTTTGAAGGTTTCTTGAATGTGTTTGATTATAGACTGGCAGATATAAGGTGTTTTGGTCGAGGTGAAGTGCAAAGTAAGAGGGTTAGGGAAATGATTTAGTAAACAGAGACGAGGTAGTAAAAGCTTTGCGGAAGATGAAAATCGGGGAGGCAGCGGGTTTGGATGGTATTGCAGTGGATTTTATCAAAAAAAGGGTGACTGTATTGTTGACTGGATGGTAAGGTTATTTAATGTATATATGACTCAGGGTGAGGTCTATGACGATTGGCGGAATGCTTGCATAGTGCCATTGTACAAAGGCAAATGGGATAAAAGTGAGTGCTCAAATTACAGAGGTATAAGTTTGTTGAGTATTCATAGGAAATTATATGGGAGGGTATTGATTGAGAGGGTGCAGGAATGTACAGAGCATCAGATTGGGGAGGAGTAGTGTGGTTTCAGAAGTGGTATAGGATATGTGGACCAAGTGTTTGCTTTAAAGAATGTATGTGAGAAATACTTAGAATAGCAAATGGATTTGTATCTAGTATTTATGGATCTGGAGAAGGCATATGATAGAGTTGATAGAGATGCTCTTTGGAAGGTATTAAGAATAATTGGTGTGGGAGGCAAGTTGTGAGAAGCAGTGAAAAGTTTATATCAAGGATGTAAGGGAGTTGTATATGTAGGAAGAGAGGAAAGTGATTGGTTCTCAGTGAAATTACGTTTACGGCAGGGGTTTGTGATGTCTCCATGGTTGTTTAATTTGTTTATGAATGGGGGTTGTTTGGGTGGTGAGTGCAAGAGTTTTGGAAAGGTGTGCAAGTATGCAGTGTGCTGTGGATGAGAGAGCTTGGGAAGTGAGTCAGTTCTTGTTCGCTGATGATACAGCGCTGGTGGCTGATTCATGTGAGAAACTGAAGCTGGTGACTAAGTTTGTTAAAGAGTGTGAAAGAAAAAAGCTGAGTGTAAATGTGAATAAGAGCAAGGTAATTAGGTGCAGTAGGATTGAGGATCAAGTCAATTGGGAGGTATGTTTGAATTGATAAAAATTGGAGGAAGTGAAGTGTTTTGGATATATTGGATTCGATCTGGTAGCTGATGGAACAATGGAAGCGGAAGTGAATCATAGGGTGGGGGAGGGGGCGAAAATCCTAGGAGCCTTAAAGAATGTTTGGAAGTCGAGAACATTATCTCGGAAAGCGAAAATGGGTATGTTTGAAGGAATATTGGTTCCAACAATGTTGTATGGTTGCGAGGCGTGGGCTATGGATAGAGTTGTGCGCAGGAGGGTGGATGTTCTGGAAATGAGATGTTTGAGGAAAATATTTGTTGTGAGTTGGTTTGATTGAGTAAGTAATGTAAGGGTAAGAGAGATGTGTGGAAGTAAAAAGAGTGTGGTTGAGAGAGCAGAAGAGGATGTTTTGAAATGGTTTAGTCACATGGAGAGAATGAGTGAGGAAAGATTTACCAAGAGGATATATGTGTCAGAGGTGGAGGGAACGAAGAAAAGTGGGAGACCAAATTGGAGGTGGAAAGATGGAGTGAAAAAGATTTTGAGTGATCGGTGCCTGAACATGCAAGAGGGTGAAAGGCGTGCAAGGAATAGAGTGAACTGGAACGATATGGTATACCGGGGACGACAGGTTGTCAATGGATTGAAACAGGGCATGTGAAGCGTCTAGGGTAAACCATGGAAAGTTGTGTGGGGCCTGGATGTGGAAAAGTAGCTGTGGTTTCGGTGCATTATTACATGACAGCTAGAGACTGAGTGTGAACGAGTGGGGCCTTTGTTGTCTTTTCCTAGCGCTACCTCGCACATACGAGGTGGGAGGGGGCTGTTATTCCATGTGTGGCGGGGTGGCGATGGGAATGAATATAGGCAGACAGTATGAATTATGTATATGTGTATATATGTATATGTCTGTATGTGTATATATATGTGTACATTGAGATGTATAGGTATGTATTTTTGCGTGTGTGGACGTGTATGTATATACAAGTGTATATGGGTGGGTTGGGCCATTTCTTTCGTCTGCTCCCTTGCGCTACCTTGCAAACGCGGGAGACAGCGACAAAACAAACTAAATAAAATTAAATAAATAAATGTATATATATATATATATATATATATATATATATATATATATATATATATATATATATATATATACATATATATATATATATATATATATATATATATATATATATATATATATATATATATATATATATATATATACATATATATATATATATATATATATATATATATATATATATATATATATATATATATATATATATATATCCCTGGGGATAAGGGATTAAGAATACTTCCCACGTATTGCCAGCGTGTCGTAGAAGGCGACTAAAAGGGGAGGGAGCGGGGGGCTGGAAATCCTCCCCTCGCGGTTTTTTTTTTTTTTTTTTTTCAATTTTCCAAAAGAAGGAACAGAGAATTGGGGCAGGTGAGGGTATTCCCTCAAAGGCCCAGTCCTCTGTTCTTAACGCTACCTCGCTAATGCTGGAAATGGCGAATAGTTTGAAAGAAAAGAAAAGAAAATATATATATATATATATATATATATATATATATATATATATATATATATATATATATATATATATATATATATATATATATATATATATATATATATATATATATGTATATATATATATATATATATATATATATATATATATATATATATATATATATATATATATATATATATATATATATATATATATATATATATATATATATATATATATATATATATATATATATATATATATATATATATATATATATATATATATATATATATATATACATATATATATATATATATACACATATATATATATATATATATATATATATATATATATATATATATATATATATATATATATATATATATATATATATATATATCATCCCTGGGGATAGGGGATTAAGAATACTTCCCACGTATTCCCTGCGTGTCGTAGAAGGCAACTGAAAGGGGAGGGAGCGGGCGGCTGGAAATCCTCCCCTCTCGTTTTTTTTTTTTTTTTTCCAAATGAAGGAACAGAGGGGGCCAGGTGAGGATATTCCAAAAAAGGCCCAGTTGTCTGTTCTTAACGCTACCTCGCTAACGCGTGAAATGGCAAATGTATGTATATACATACGTCCACACACGCAAATATACGTACCTACACAGCTTTCCATGGTTTACCCCAGACGCTTCACATGCCCTGTTTCAATCCACTGACAGCACGTCAACCCCGGTATACCACATCGATCCAATTCACTCTATTCCTTGCCCTCCTTTCACCCTCCTACATGTTCAGGCCCCGATCACACAAATTCTTTTTCACTCCATCTTTCCACCTCCAATTTGGTCTCCCACTTCTCCTCGTTCCCACCACCTCCGACATATATATCCTCTTGGTCAATCTTTCCTCACTCATTCTCTCCATGTGCCCAAACCATTTCAAAACACCCTCTTCTGCTCTCTCAACCACGCTCTTTTTATTTCCACACATCTCTCATACCCTTACGTTACTTACTCGATCGAACCACCTCACACCACACATTGTCCTCAAACATCTCATTTCCAGCACATCCATCCTCCTGCGCACAACTCTATCCATAGCCCACGCCTCGCAACCATACAACATTGTTGGAACCACTATTCCTTCAAACATACCCATTTTTGCTTTCCGAGATAATGTTCTCGACTTCCACACATTCTTCAAGGCTCCCAGGATTTTCGCCCCCTCCCCCACCCTATGATCCACTTCCGCTTCCATGGTTCCATCCGCTGCCAGATCCACTCCCAGATATCTAAAACACTTTACTTCCTCCAGTTTTTCTCCATTTAAACTTACCTCCCAATTGACTTGACCCTCAACCCTACTGTACCTAATTACCTTGCTCTTATTCACATTTACTCTTAACTTTCTTCTTTCACACACTTTACCAAACTCAGTCACCAGCTTCTGCAGTTTCTCACATGAATCAGCCACCAGCGCTGTATCATCAGCAACAACTGACTCACTTCCCAAGCTCTCTCATCCCCAACAGACTTCATACTTGCCCCTCTTTCCAAAACTCTTGTATTCACCTCCCTACCAACCCCATCCATAAACAAATTAAACAACCCTGGAGACATCACACACCCCTGCCGCAAACCTACATTCACTGAGAACCGATCACTTTCCTCTCTTCCTACACGTACACATGCCTTACATCCTCGATAAAAACTTTTTACTGCTTCTAACAACTTGCCTCCCACACCATATATTCTTAATACCTTCCACAGAGCATCTCTATCAACTCTATCATATGCCTTCTCCAGATCCATGAATGCTACACACAAATCCATTTGCTTTTCTAAGTATTTCTCACATACATTCTTGAAAGCAAACACCTGATCCACACATCCTCTACCACTTCTGAAACCACACTGCTCTTCCCCAATCTGATGTTCTGTACATGCCTTCACCCTCTCAATCAATACCCTCACATATAATTTACCAGGAATACTCAACAAACTTATACCTCTGTAATTTGAGCATTCACTCTTATCCCCTTTGCCTTTGTACAATGGCACTATGCATGCATTCCGCCAATCCTCAGGCACCTCACCATGAGTCATACATATATTAAATAACCTTACCAACCAGTCAATAATACAGTCACCCCCTTTTTTAATAAATTCCACTGCAATATATATATTCCATATATATATTGCGCAAGAGGTTGGATGTGCTGGAAATGAGATGTTTGAGGACAATATGTGGTGTGAGGTGGTTTGATCGAGTGAAAAATGTAAGGGTAAGAGACAGGTGCGGAAATAAAAAGAGTGTGATTGAGAGAGCAGAAGAGGGTATTTTGAAATGGTTTGGTCATATGGAGAGAATGAGTGAGGAAAGATTGACCAAGGGGATATATATGTCAGAGGTGGAGGGAACGAGGGAAGTGGGAGACCAAATTGGAGGTGGAAAGATGGAGTGAAAAAGGTTTTGAGTGATCGGGGCTGAAACATGCAGGAGTATGAAAGGCGTGCAAGGAATAGAGTGAATTGGAACGATGTGGTATACCGGGATGGACGTGCTGTCAATGGATTGAACCAGGATATGTGAAGCGTCTGCGGTAAACCATGGAAAGTTCGGTGGGTCCTGTATGTGGAAAGGGAGCTGTGGTTTCTGTGCATTATTACATGACAGCTAGAGACTGAGTGTGAACGAATGTGGTCTTTGTTGTCTTTTCCTAGCGCTACCTTGGTGATAGGAATAAGTAAAGGCAGGCAGTATGACTTATGTACATGTGTATATGCATATGTCTGTGTGTCTATATATATTTGTAAATTAAGATGCATAGGTATCGATATTCCTCGCGTGTCGTAGAAAGCGACTAGAGGGGACGGGAGCGGGGGGCCAGAAATCCTCCCCTCCTTGTATTAACTTTCTAAAATGGGAAACAGAAGAAGGAGTCACGCGGGGAGTGCTCATCCTCCTCGAAGGCTCAGAGTGGGGTGCCTAAATGTGTGTGGATGTAACCAAGATGTGAAAAAAGGGGAGATAGGTAGTATGTTTGAGGAAAGGAACCTGGATGTTTTGGCTCTGAGTGAAACGAAGCTCAAGGGTAAAGGGGAAGAGTGGTTTGGGAATGTCTGGGGAGTAAAGTCAGGGGTTAGTGAGAGGACAAGAGCAAGGGAAGGAGTAGCAATACTCCTGAAACAGGAGTTGTGGGAGTATGTGATAGAGTGTAAGAAAGTAAATTCTCGATTAATATGGGTAAAACTGAAAGTTGATGGAGAGAGGTGGGTGATTATTGGTGCATATGCACCTGGGCATGAGAAGAAAGATCAAAGGTGAGTAATGTGGCAGTTGAGGGAATAATTGGTATACATGGGGTATTCAGTGTTGTAAATGGAAATGGTGAAGAGCTTGTAGATTTATATGCTGAAAAAGGACTGATGATTGGGAATACCTGGTTTAAAAAGCGAGATATAAATAAGTATACTTATGTAAGTAGGAGAGATGGCCAGAGAGCGTTATTGGATTACGTGTTAATTGACAGGCGTGCGAAAGAGAGACTTTTGGATGTTAATGTGCTGAGAGGTGCAACTGGAGGGATGTCTGATCATTATCATGTGGATGCTAAGGTGAAGATTTGTATGGGTTTTCAGAAAAGAAGAGTGAATGTTGGGGTGAAGAGGGTGGTGAGAGTAAGTGAGCTTGAGAAGGAGACCTGTGTGAGGAAGTACCAGGAGAGACTGAGTACAGAATGGAAAAAGGTGAGAACAATGGAAGCAAGGGGAGTGGGGGAGGAATGGGATGTATTTAGGGAATCAGTGATGGATTGCGCAAAAGATGCTTGTGGCATGAGAAGAGTGGGAGGTGGGTTGATTACAACGATAGTGAGTGGTGGGACGAAGAAGTAAGAGTATTAGTGAAAGAGAAGAGAGAGGCATTTGGACGATTATTGCAGGGAAAAAATGCAATTGAGTGGGAGATGTATAAAAGAAAGAGACAGGAGGTCAAGAGAAAGGTGCAAGAGGTGAAAAAAAAGGGCAAATGAGAGTTGGGGTGAGAGACTATCAGTAAATTTTAGGGAGAAAAAAAAGATGTTCTGGAAGGAGGTAAATAAAGTGCGTAAGACAAGGGAGCAAATGGGAACTTCAGTGAAGGGCGCAAATGGGGAGGTGATAACAAGTAGTGGTGATGTGAGAAGGAGATGGAGTGAGTATTTTGAAGGTTTGTTGAATGTGTTTGATGATAGAGTGGCAGATATAGGGTGTTTTGGTCGAGGTGGTGTGCAAAGTGAGAGGGTTAGGGAAAATGATTTGGTAAACAGAGAAGAGGTAGTGAAAGGTTTGCGGAAGATGAAAGCCGGCAAGGCAGCAGGTTTGGATGGTATTGCAGTGGAATTTATTAAAAAAGGGGGTGACTGTATTGTTGACTGGTTGGTAAGGTTATTTAATGTATGTATGACTCATGGTGAGGTGCCTGAAGATTGGCGGAATGCGTGCATAGTGCCATTGTACAAAGGCAAAGGGGATAAGAGTGAATGCTCAAATTACAGAGGTATAAGTTTGTTGAGTATTCCTGGTAAATTATATGGGAGGGTATTGATTGAGAGGGTGAAGGCATGTACAGAGCATCAGATTGGGGAAGAGCAGTGTGGTTTCAGAAGTGGTAGAGGATGTGTGAATCAGGTGTTTGCTTTGAAGAATGTATGTGAGAAATACTTAGAAAAGCAAATGGATTTGTATTTAGCATTTATGGATCTGGAGAAGGCATATGATAGAGTTGATAGAGATGCTCTGTGGAAGGTATTAAGAATATATGGTGTGGGAGGAAAGTTGTTAGAAGCAGTGAAAAGTTTTTATCGAGGATGTAAGGCATGTGTACGTGTAGGAAGAGAGGAAAGTGATTGGTTCTCAGTGAATGTAGGTTTGCGGCAGGGGTGTGTGATGTCTCCATGGTTGTTTAATTTGTTTATGGATGGGGTTGTTAGGGAGGTAAATGCAAGAGTTTTGGAAAGAGGGGCAAGTATGAAGTCTGTTGGGGATGAGAGAGCTTGGGAAGTGAGTCAGTTGTTGTTCGCTGATGATACAGCGCTGGTGGCTGATTCATGTGAGAAACTGCAGAAGCTGGTGACTGAGTTTGGTAAAGTGTGTGGAAGAAGAAAGTTAAGAGTAAATGTGAATAAGAGCAAGGTTATTAGGTACAGTAGGGTTGAGGGTCAAGTCAATTGGGAGGTGAGTTTGAATGGAGAAAAACTGGAGGAAGTGAAGTGTTTTAGATATCTGGGAGTGGATCTGGCAGCGGATGGAACCATGGAAGCGGAAGTGGATCATAGGGTGGGGGAGGGGGCGAAAATTCTGGGGGCCTTGAAGAATGTGTGGAAGTCGAGAACATTATCTCGGAAAGCAAAAATGGGTATGTTTGAAGGAATAGTGGTTCCAACAATGTTGTATGGTTGCGAGGCGTGGGCTATGGATAGAGTTGTGCGCAGGAGGATGGATGTGCTGGAAATGAGATGTTTGAGGACAATGTGTCGTGTGAGGTGGTTTGATCGAGTGAGTAACGTAAGGGTAAGAGAGATGTGTGGAAATAAAAAGAGCGTGGTTGAGAGAGCAGAAGAGGGTGTTTTGAAGTGGTTTGGGCACATGGAGAGGATGAGTGAGGAAAGATTGACCAAGAGGATATATGTGTCGGAGGTGGAGGGAGCAAGGAGAAGAGGGAGACCAAATTGGAGGTGGAAAGATGGAGTGAAAAAGATTTTGTGTGATCGGGGCCTGAACATGCAGGAGGGTGAAAGGAGGGCAAGGAATAGAGTGAATTGGAGCGATGTGGTATACCGGGGTTGACGTGCTGTCAGTGGATTGAATCAAGGCATGTGAAGCGTCTGGGGTAAACCATGGAAAGCTGTGTAGGTATGTATATTTGCGTGTGTGGACGTATGTATATACATGTGTATGGGGGGGGGGTTGGGCCATTTCTTTCGTCTGTTTCCTTGCGCTATCTCGCAAACGCGGGAGACAGCGACAAAGTATAAAAAAAAAAAAAAAAAAAAAGGTATCGATATTTGCGTGTCTGGACGTGTATGTATATACTTGTGTATTTGGGTAGGTTGGGCCATTCTTTCGTCTTTTCCTTGCGCTACCTCGCTATATATATATATATATATATATATATATATATATATATATATATATACATATATATATATATATATATATATATATATATATATATATATATATATATATATATATATATATATATATATATATATATATATATATATATATATATATATATATATATATCAATTGCCTTCTCCAGATCCATAAATGCTACATACAAATCCATTTGCTTTTCTAAGTATTTCTCACATACATTCTTCAAAGCAAACACCTTATCCACACATCTTCTACCACTTCTGAAACAACACTGCTCTTCCCCAATCTGATGCTCTGTACATGCCTTCACCCTCTCAATCAATACCCTCCCATATAATTTACCAGGAATACTCAACAAACTTATACCTCTGAAATTTGAGCACTTACTCTTATCCCCTTTGCCTTTGTACAATGGCACTATGCACGCATTCTGCCAATCCTCAGGCACCTCACCATTAGTCATACATACATTAGATAACCTTACCAACACTCAATAATACAGTCACCCACTTTTTTGATAAATTCCACTGCAATACCATCCAAACCTGCTGCCTTGCCGGCTTTCATCTTCCGCAAAGCTTTTATTACCTCTTCTCTGTTTACCAAATCATTTTCCCTAACCCTCTCACTTTGCGCACCACCTTAACCATAACACCCTATATCTGCCACTCTATCATCAAACACATTCAACAAACCTTCAAAATACTCACTCCACCTCCTTCTCACATCACCACTACTTGTTATCACCTCCCCATTAGTGCCCTTCACTGAAGTTAACATTTGCTCCCTTGTCTTACGCACTTTATTTACCTCCTTCCAGAACATCTTTTTATTCTCCCTGAAATTTAATAAAACTCTCTCACCCCAACTCTCATTTGCCCTCTTTTTCACCTCTTGCACCTTTCTCTTGACCTCCTGTCTTTATCTTTTATACATCTCCCACTCAATTGCATTTTTCCCTGCAAAAATCGTTGATAGAGATGCTCTGTGGAAGGTATTAAGAATATATGGTGTGGGAGGCAAGTTGTTAGAAGCAGTGAAAAGTTTTTATCGAGGATGTAAGGCATGTGTACGTGTAGGAATAGAGGAAAGTGATTGGTTCTCAGTGAATGTAGGTTTGCGGCAGGGGTGAGTGATGTCTCCATGGTTGTTTAATTTGTTTATGGATGGGGTTGTTAGGGAGGTGAATGCAAGAGTTTTGGAAAGAGGGGCAAGTATGAAGTCTGTTGTAGATGAGAGTCAGTTGTTGTTCGCTGATGATACAGCGCTGGTGGCTGATTCATGTGAGAAACTGCAGAAGCTGGTGACTGAGTTTGGTAAAGTGTGTGAAAGAAGAAAGTCAAGAGTAAATGTGAATAAGAGCAAGGTTATTAGGTACAGTAGGGTTGAGGGTCATGTCAATTGGGAAGTAAGTTTAAATGGAGAGAAACTGGAGGAAGTAAAGTGTTTTAGATATCTGGGAGTGGATCTGGCAGCAGATGGAACCATGGAAGCGGAAGTGGATCATAGGGTGGGGGAAGGGGCAAAAATCCTGGGAGCCTTGAAACAAGTATAACAAGTGATAACAAGTAGTGGCGATGTGAGAAGGAGGTGGAGTGAGTAATTTGAAGCTTTGTTGAATGTGTTTGAGGATAGAGTGGCAGATATAGGGTGTTTTGGTCGAGGTGGTGTGCAAAGTGAGAGGGTTAGGGAGAATGATTTGGTAAGCAGAGAAGAGGTAGTAAAAGCTTTGCGGAAGAAAAAAGCCGGCAAGGCAGCAGGTTTGGATGGTATTGCAGAGGAATTTATATAAAAAAAAAAAGGAGGTGACTGTGTTGTTGACTGGTTGGTAAGGTTATTTAATGTCTGTATGATTCATGGTGAGGTGCCTGAGGATTGGCGAAATGCTTGCATAGTGCCACTGTTCAGAGGCAAAGGGGACAAAGGTGAGTGCTCAAATTACAGAGATATAAGTTTGTTGAGTATTCCTTGGAAATTATATGGGAGGGTATTTATTGAGAGGGTGAAGGCATGTAAAAAGCATCAGATTGGGGTAGAGCAGTGTGGTTTCAGAAGTGGTAGAGGATGTGTGGATCAGGTGTTTGCTTTGAGGAATGTATGTGAGAAATACTTAGAAAAGCAAATGGATTTGTATGTAGCATTTATGGATCTGGAGAAGGCATATGATAGAGTTGATAGAGATGCTCTGTGGAAGTTATTTAGAATATATGGTGTAGGAGGCAAGTTGTTTGAAGCAGTGAAATGTTTTTATCGAGGACGTAAGGCATGTGTACGTGTAGGAAGAGAGGAAAGTGATTGGTTTTTAGTGAATGTAGGTTGGCGGCAGGGGTGTGTGATGTCTCCATGGTTGTTTAATTTGTTTATGATGGGGTTGTTAGGGAGGTGAATGCAAGAGTTTTGGAAAGAGGGGCAAGTATGCAAACTGTTGTGGATGAGAGAGCTTGGGAAGTGTCAGTTGTTGTTCGCTGATGATACAGCGCTGGTGGCTTATTCATGTGAGAAACTGCAGAAGCTGGTGACTGAGTTTGGTAAAGTGTGTGAAAGAAGAAACTTGAGAGTAAATGTGAATAAGAGCTAGGTTATTAGGTGCAGTAGGGTTGAGGGTCAAGTCAATTGGGAGGTGAGTTTGAATGGAGAAAAACTGGAGGAAATGAAGTGTTTTAGATATCTGGGAGTGAATTTGGCAACGGATGAAACCATAGAAGCGGAAGTGAATCATAGGGTGGGTGAGGGGGAAAAAATTCCGGGAGCCTTGAAGAATGTTTGGAAGTCGAGAACATTATCTCGGAAAGCAAAAATGGGTATGTTTGAAGGAATAGTGGTTCCAACAATGTTGTATGGTTGCGAGGCGTGGGCTATGGATAGAGTTGTGTGCAGGAGGCTGGATGTGCTTGAAATGAAATTTTTGAGGACAATATATGGTATGAGGTGGTTTGATCGAGTAAGTAATAATAGGTTAAGAGAGATGTGTGGTTATAAAAAGAGCGTGGTTGAGAGAGCAGAAGAGGGTGTTTTGAAATGATTTGGTCACATGGAGAGAGTGAGTGAGGAAAGATTGACAAAGAGGATATTTGTGTTAGAGGTGGAGGGAACGAGGAGAAGTGGGAGACCAATTTGGAGGTGGAAAGATGGGGTGAAAAAGATTTTGTGTGATCGGGGCCTGAACATGCAGGAGGGTGAAAGGCGTGCAAGGAATAGAGTGAATTGGAACGATATGGTATTCCGGGGTCGATGTGCTGTCAATGTATTGAACCAGGGCATGTGAAGCGTCTGCGGTAAACCATGGAAAGTTGTGTGGGGACTGGATGTGGAAAGGAAGGTGTGGTTTCGGGCATTATTACATGACAGCTAGAGACTGAGTGTGAACGAGGGTGGCCTTTGTTGTCTTTTCCTAGCGCTACCTCACACACATGAGGGGGGAGGGGGTTGTTATTTCACGTGTGATGAGGTGGCGATGGGAATGAATAAAGGCATGCAGTATGAAATATGTACATGTGTAAATATGTATATGTCTGTGTGCATATATATATATATATATTTTTTTTTTTTTTTTTTTTTTTTTTTATACTATTCACCATTTCCCGCGTTAGCGAGGTAGTGTTAAGAACAGAGGACTGGGCCTCTGAGGGAATATCCTCACCTGGCCCCCTTCACTGTTCCGTCTTTTGGAAATTGAAAAAAAAAAAAAAAGAGGGGAGGATTTCCAGCCCCCCGCTCCCTCCCCTTTTAGTCGCCTTCTACGACACGCAGGGAATACGTGGGAAGTATTCTTTCTCCCCTATCCCCAGGGATAATATATATATATATATATATATATATATATATATATATATATATATATATATATATTTATATATATATATATATATATATATATATATATATATATATATATATATATATATATATATATATATATATATATATATATATATATATATATATACGTTGAGATGTATAGGTATATATATTTGCGTGTGTGGACGTTTATGTATATACATGTTTACATGGGTGGGTTTGGCCATTCTTTCGTCTGTTTCCTTGCGCTACCTCGCTAACGCGGGAGACAGCGACAAAGCAAAATCAAAATAGTAAAAAAAGATATATATATATATATATATATATATATATATATATATATATATATATATATATATATATATTTTTTTTTTTTTTTTTTCATACTATTCGCCATTTCCCGCGATAGCGAGGTAGCGTTAAGAACAGAGGACTGGGCCTTTGAGGGAATATCCTCACCTGGCCCTCTTCTCTGTTCCTTCTTTTGGAAAATTAAAAAAAAAAAAAACGAGAGGGGAGGATTTCCAGCCCCCCGCTCCCTTCCCTTTTAGTCGCCTTCTACGACACGCAGGGAATACGTGGGGAGTATTCTTTCTCCCCTATCCCCAGGGAAAATATATATATATATATATATATATATATATATATATATATATATATATATATATATTCTTATTATATTTCTCTTTTTATTTTGCTTTGTCGCTGTCTCCCGCGTTTGCGAGGTAGCGCAAGGAAACAGACAAAAGAATGGCCCAACCCGCCCACATACACATGTATATACATACACGTCCACACACGCAAATATACATACCTATACATCTCAATGTACACATATATATACACACACAGACATATACATATATACACATGTACATAATTCATACTGTCTGCCTTTATTTGTTCCCATCGCCACCTCGCCACACATGGATTAACAACCCCCTCCCCCCCCTCCTCTGCGCGAGGTAGTGCTAGGAAAAGACACCAAAAGCCCCATTCGTTCACACTCAGTCTCTAGCTGTAATGTAATAATGCACCGAAACCACAGCTCCCTTTCCACATCCAGGACCCACACAACTTTCCATGGTTTACCCCAGACTCTTCACATGCCCTGGTTCAATCTATTGACAGCACCTCGACCCCGGTATACCACATCGTTCCAATTCAATCTATTCCTAGCACGCCTTTCACCCTCCTGCATGTACAGGCCCCGATCACTCAAAATCTTTTTCAGTCCATCTTTCCACCTCCTATTTGGTCTCTCACTTCTCCTCGTTCCCTCCACCTCTGACAGATATATCCTCTTGGTCAATCTTTCCTCACTCATTCTCTCCATGTGACTTAACCATTTCAAAACACCCTCCTCTGCTCTCTCAACCACACTCTTTTTATTTCCACACATCTCTCTTACCCTTACATTACTTACTCGATCAAACCACCTCACTCCACATATTGTCCTCAAACATCTCATTTCCAGCACATCCACCCTCCTGCGCACAACTCTATCCATAGCGCACGCTTCGCAACCATACAACATTGTTGGAACCACTATTCTTTCAAACATTCCCATTTTTGCTTTCCGAGATAATGTTCTCGACTTCCAAACATTCTTCAAGGCTCCCAGAATTTTCGCCCCCTTCCCCACCCTATGATTCACTTCCGCTTCCATGCTTACATCCGCTGCCAGATCCACTCCCAGATATCTAAAACACTTCACTTCCTCCAGTTTTTCTCCATTAAAACTTACCTCCCAGTTGACTTGACCCTCCACCCTACTGTACGTAAAAACCTTGCTCTTATTCACATTTACTCTTAACTTTCTTCTTTCACACACTTTACCAAACTCACTCACTAGCTTCTGCAGTTTCTTACATGAATCGTATATATATATATATATATATATATATATATATATATATATATATATATATATATATATATATATATATATATATATATATATATATATATATATATATATGCATATATATATAAATATATATACATATATATATATAAATATATATGTGTATATATATGTATATATATATATATATATATATATATATATATATATATATATATATATATATATATATATATATATATATATATATATATATATATATATATATATATATATATATATATATATATATATATATATATATATATATATGTGTGTGTGTGTGTGTGTAACCAATGTGAGAAGAAATGAGAGGTAGAGGTATTTTTGAGGAAACGATCCAAGATATCTCTCCTATTAGTGAAAGATAGCATAAGGGAAAAGGGAAGAATAGGTTGGTAATATGACTTAGCAGCAGATTTAGTGGTTGTTCTGAAGGTAGCAGGTAAGGAAGTAGTGGGACCAGTGGTGTATCAGAAGTTGTGCCAGTTTAATGAAGTGTACTTCATAATGATGTGAGGAAATCGAAAGTGGATCACGAAAGACATGTGATTATTATTGCTTATTCTCCTGACTATGAGGAGAAAGATCATTAGAGACAAGTGCTTTGGAATCACTTGCGTGTGTCACCAGTTTTGCAATAGTTCTGTGGTGGGCGATTCAAATGGGAAGGCGAGTAATGTAGCAGTTGAAGGCATAGATAGGTGCTCGGGGCTTGAAGAGAAATGGTGAACGGCTTGTTGAAGGAGGTTGATAATGTACGACAAACAAGAGAACGAATGGGAAACCGGTGAAGATGGAAAATAGGGAAGTGGTAATAGGTTGTGATGAATTGAGGAGGACATGGAATCAATATTTTGAAAGACTTTTAAATGAGTTTGATGATACGGTGGCAGCTGTAAGATGTTTGGATCGGGGTGATATACGAGGTAAGAAGAGGTGGTGAAAGCCTTGCGTAATGAAGAAATGTGGCAAGGCGGTTGGAGTGGGTGATATTGCAACTGAATTTCTTAAGAAAAGGGTGACTGAGTTGTTGAATGGTTTGCTACAATTTTGAAAGTATGTATGGATCATGATTGACGGATTACATGTCTAGTGCCACTGTAGAAAGGCAAAAGGGACAAAGGTGAGTGTTCAGTCAAAGAAGTATGGTTGTATATAGCGTACCTAGTGAGTTATATGGGAAGGTAGTGACGAAGAGGGTGAAGACACAAACAGAGCATCAGATTTGGGAGGAGCAGTGTGGATTCAGAAATAGTAGAGGAAATATGAATCAAATATATGTCTTAAGGAATGTGTGTGAAAAAATCTTTGAGAGACACAAAAAGATTTGTATACGATATTCATGAATGCCTTGTGCAAAGTCTTACTAATATGTGGTGTGGGAGGAGAGCTGCAAGAAGCAACGAGAAGCTCTGATTAAGGCAGGTGTACGGGTAAGAGGAGAAGAGAGAGAGAGAGAGAGAGAGAGAGAGAGAGAGAGAGAGAGAGAGAGAGAGAGAGAGAGAGAGAGAGAGAGAGAGAGAGAGAGAGAGAGAGAGAGTAGTTCTAGGTAAAGTTAGGTTTGCAGTATGGGTGTAAGATGTCACTGTGGTCGATTGATTTGTGTGGATGGAGCGATGTGGGAAGAAATGGAAGATTTTTGGAAAGCGCGGCAAGTATGTTGTCGTTAGGGAATTGAAGGGGCCTGGGAAGTGAGTCAAATGTTGTTTGCTGATGATTCAGCGCTGGTAGCACATTCGAGTGAGAATCTGCAAAAGCTGGTGCTGAGCTTACAAGAGTGTGAAAGAAGAAAGTTGAGAGTAAATGTGTATAAAAGTAAGATTGTTAGGCTTAGCTGGTTAGAGACAGGTTAATCAGGGTGTGAGTCTGAGTGAAGAAAATTTAGGAAAAGTGAAATACTTTAGATACCTGAGAATGAATATGATAACAAATGGAACCTTGGAAGCAGAGGTGCTTCATAGTAGGGTGGGTGAGGGGAAGAAAAGGTTGTGTGAGCATTGAAGAATGTGTAGAAATAGAGGTTATTTGGAAGGTGAATATGGGTACGTTACATCCACACAACGATGTTGTATGGATGCGAGGCATAGACTATAAATGAGTATTTGTGGAGGATGGTGGATGTGTTGGAAATGAAATATATGAAGACGATGTATGGCTTTTACCAGATCCACACACACACACACACACACACACACACACACACACACACACACACACACACACACACACACACACACAAGTCCTTTATTTTCTCTAAGTATTTCACTCATGTATTCTTCAAAACAAACTCCTTGATCCACATATCCTCTACCACTCGTGGGTTACGATGTTCCCCCTACCCCATTCTGAAAATCTGTGTATGCCACTACCCTCTCAATCACCACATGCCCTTATGAGTAACCAGGTGCACTCAAGAAAGTATTACCTCTGTAATTTGAATGCTCATTCTTTTCTCCCTTGCCTGTATATGATTGCTCTAAAGTCATTCCGCCTAATATTGTACATATACTCCACACACCTCTGTCAATGCACACTGCCGCTCACATTCCTCCACTCACAATAGTCACTTCTCATTACCATACACACAATCCACAGAGGATGGGCACTGCACACAGAAATACACGTTCCTCCACACACCACAGTCACTTTACACAGCCACATATATTTCTTCAAACACAATGGTCACTGTACACATAGCCATTCGCGTTTCGCCGCATACTAGTCACTTCAAATGGCTACACACGTTCCTTTCCACACCACAACCGCTGCACACGACCACACATATGGCTTACATACCACGGTCACTGCACACGGCCACACACACTCTTCTACACAATATGATCATTGCTCACCGCTACACATTCTTTTTCACAGTACTGTCACTGCTCAAGGCCAATTACACTCCTCCTCACACCTCAGTCACTGTTCGCAACCACATGCACTCTTCTACACACCAAAGTCATTGCTAACGGCCACACACACTAATCTACACACCACAATCACGGCACATGCACGCACACACACACACACACACACACACACACACACACACACACACACACACACACACACACACACACACACTCCTTCACCCACTATGGTCACTGCTCATGGCCACACACACTCTTCCACACATCACAGTCACTGCACAAGGCCACACACTCTCTTTCGCACACCACAGTCACTGCACATGGCCACACACACTATTCCACACACCACAGTCACTGCACACGGCCAAACACACTCCTCTAAATGCTGAGCGTCTCTGCGCTCTCCTTCTAAAAGACCACAATTAATTACGTTGATTTTTGTCAGCTGACTTCCGCGCCTGTGAGTCTACACAACGCTACGTTTCACCAAGCGTTTCAGTTTCACCTTTTATGTGGAATCAGGTCGGAAGCGAGTGTCCTTTGATCTCCGTTCTTTCTGGCATTCCTTGAAGGTGTGATCACTCAGGTCTGAAGTTATGGAGGACATTAATATGGATCTGGAAAATAGGACACAGCACAAGGGTCAGTTTCTGGCCATTTGCTTTGCTACAGATGTTCTGTAGTTCTTCTGGCTTACGGGATCAGCATCAAGTGTGTATGTGTGTGTGTGTATGTTTGTGTTTGTGTGTTTGTGTGTGTGTGTGTGTGTGTGTGTGTGTGTGTGTGTGTGTGTGTGTGTGTGTGTGTGTGCGTGTGTGTGTGTCTGTTTGTGTGTGTGTGTGTGTGTGTGTCTGTGTGTGTGTGTGTGTGTGTGTGCGTGTGTGTGTGTCTGTTTGTGTGTGTGTGTGTGTGTGTGTGTGTGTGTGTGTGTGTGTGTGTGTGTGTGTGTGTGTGTGCGTGTGTGTGTCTGTTTGTGTGTGTGTGTGTGTGTGTGTGTGTGTGTCTCTGTGTGTGTGTGTGCGTGTGTGTGTGTCTGTTTGTGTGTGTGTGTGTGTGTATGTGTGTGTATGTGTGTGTGTGTGTGTGTGCGTGTGTGTGTGTCTGTTTGTGTGTGTGTGTGTGTGTGTGTGTGTGTGTGTGTGTGTGTGTGTGTGTGTGTGTGTGTGTGCATATTTTTTTACAGAAATATGGACTTCCAGGGTGTAGCGGTTAACGTTGCTGACCGTGATGCAGTCACAAAGTGGTCAAAGTTCAACTCCTGGTCGCTGCAGTCGGTCCACATATGTCACAGCTGTTCATCCTCCCCTAGGGGATGGTCCATAAAATTGGTACGTAAATTATTGAGAATGTCTTGGGAGTAAAGTCAGGGGTTAGTGAGAGGACAATAGCAAAGGAAGGAGTAGCAGTACTCCTGAAACAGGAGTGGTGGGAGTATTTGATAGAGTGTAAGAAAGTAAACTCTAGATTGATATGGGTAAAACTGAAAGTTGATGGAGAGAGATGGGTGATTATTGGTACATATGCACCTGGGCATGAGAAGAAAGATCATGAGAGGCAAGTGTTTTGGGAGCACCTCAATGAGTGTGTTGGTGGTTTTGATGCACGAGACCGGGTTATGGTGATGGATGATTTGAATGCAAAGGTGAGTAATGTGGCAGTTGAGGGAATAATTGGTATACATGGGGTGTTCATTGTTGTAAATGGAAATGGTGAAGAGCTTGTAGATTTATGTCCTGAAATAGGGCTAGTGATTGGGAATACCTGGATTAAAAAGAGAGATATACATAAGTATACGTATGTAAGTAGGAGAGAAAGCCAGAGAGCGTTAATGTATAACGTGTTAATTGATAGGCGCACGAAAGAGAGACTTTTGGATGTTAATGTGCTGAGGTTGCAACTGGAAGGCTGTCTGATCATTATCTTGTGGAGGCGAAGGGGAAGATTTGCAGAGGTTTTCAGAAAAGAAGAGAGAATGTTGGGATGAAGAGAGTGGTGAGAGTAAGTGAGCTTGGGAAAGAGACTTGTGTGAGGAAGTACCAGGAGAGACTGAGTACAGAATGGAAAAAGGTGAGAACAAAGGAGATAAGGGGAGTAGGGGAGGAATGGGGTGTATTTAGGGAAGCAGTGATGAATTGCGCAAAAGATGCTTGTGGCATGAGATGCGTGGGAGGTGGGCAGATTAGAAAGGGTAGTGAGTGGTGGGATGAAGAAGTAAGATTATTAGTGAAAGAGAAGAGAGAGGCATTTAGACTATCTTTGCAAGGAAATAGTGCAAATGAGTGGGAGATGTATTATAGAAAGAGGCAGGAGGTCAAGAGAGAGGTACAAGAGGTGAAAAAGAGGGCAAATGAGAGTTAGGGTAAGAGTATCATAAAATTTTAGGGAGAATAGACAGATGTTTTGGAAGGAGGTAAATAAAGTGCGTAAGAAAGGGAATAAATGGGAACTTCAGTGAAGGGGGCTAATGGGGAGGTGATAACAAGTAGTGGTGATGTGAGAAGGAGATGGAGTGAGTATTTTGAAGGTTTGTTGAATGTGTTTGATGATAGAGTGGCAGATATAGGGTGTTTTGGTCGAGGTGGTGTGCAAAGTGAGAGGGTTAGGGAGGATGATTTGGTAAACAGACACGAGGTAGTAAAACCTTTGCGGAAGATGAAAGCCGGCAAGGCAGCGGGTTTGGATGGCATTGCAGTGAAATTTATTAAAAAAGGTGGTGACTGTATTGTTGACTGGTTGGTAAGGATATTTAATGTATATATGATTCATGGTGAGGTGCCTGAGGATTGGCGGAATGCTTGCATAGTGCCATTGTACAAAGACAAAGGGAACAAAGGTGAGTGCTCAAATTTACAGAGGTATACGTTTGTTGAGTATTCCTGGGAAATTATATGGGAGGGTACTGATTGAGAGGGTGAAGGTATGTACAGAGCATTAGATTGGGGAAGAGCAGTGTGGTTTCAGAGGTGGTAGAGGATGTGTGGATCAGGTGTTTGCTCTGAAGAATGTATGTGAGAAATACTTAGAAAAGCAAATGGATTTGTATGTAGCATTTATGGATCTGGAGAAGGTATATGATAGAGTTGATAGAGATGCTCTATGGAAAGTATTAAGAATATATGATGTGGGAGGCAAGTTGTTAGAAGCATTGAAAAGTTTTTATCGAGGATGTAGGGCATCTGTACGTGTAGGAAGAGAGGAAAGTGATTGGTTCTCAGTGAATATAGGTTTGCGGCAGGGATGTGTGATGTCTCCATGGTTGTTTAATTTGTTTATGGATGAGTTGTTAGGGAGGTGAATGCAAGAGTTTTGGAAAGAGGGGCAAGTATGCTGTCTGTTGTGGATGAGAGAGCTTGGGAAGTGAGTCAGTTGTTGTCCGCTGATGATACAGCGCTGGTGGCTGATTCATGTGAGAAACTGCAGAAGCTGGTGACTGAGTTTGGTAAAGTGTGTGAAAGAAGAAATTTGAGAGTAAATGTGAATAAGAGCAAGGTTATTAGGTACAGTAGGGTTGAGGGTCAAGTCAATTGGGAGGTAATTTTGAATGGCGACAAACTGGAGGAATTGAAGTGTTTTGGATATCT